>NW_026709077.1:0-44303 GCF_030490865.1 Poecile atricapillus | reverse complement strand
TGTGTGTAGCACTGCTTTCTGCCCTGGCTGTGCCCCAGTGCCACTGTCCCTGCTCCTGGTTACCACAAAAATAATAAAAATACATAAATAGATAAATCTGTGGAATTAAAAATGCAATTCATTAACATAAAAGTTTGGTGCATCTGTATTTAACTGCAAGGTCATGTTGATGCCTATCTCTCAGGCACAATAGATGAGCTCAGATGCTTGTCTGAGCTGCAGCTTCAGGAACACATTGCACACTGGTTTCAATATTTTAGTCCCTAAGTCTAAAAGAAAAAAAAAAAAATAAAAGCTGCACAAAAGATATAACCTCCAAGCAAATGCAGTAACAGAGAGACCTGTACAGAGCCCTATTGAATTAGTGACTGACCACAAGGCAGCACACCATCTGTCTTAATTTTGGATTTACTTGAGTCTTACTTGGCTCTTCCCGGGCTAGAAGGTGAAGCACTGATGGATTCCTTTTTAAAAGCAAAGCCTAAACTTTTCAAAATCAAGAAATGTAGAACCAGATTAATTTATTTTAAGACCACATCTTTCTAGCTGCACAAACAGACCTTGAAGTGAATATAAAGATGATTTACTTCTACTTTAAGACCTCTTTACCCCTGCAGACCAAAATAAAATGGAATTCATGTAAACAAGAAACAAACTTCTTAGCTTATTTTTTCATGGATCTTTCACATCGTAGATTATTCTCCCTGACTTTATTTATTCACATATGTATTTCTTGTATCTAAATGTAAAGCCAGAAGCCAGACACCTCTCCTCACCCACAGCAATCTGGAGGTCTGGGACTTTGTGTTTTAGAAGGAGTACATTCATCTGTGTGCAAAAGAACAGCAAAATGCTGTGTCTTTACCAGGCCTTTCCTACAACCCCACTCAAAGCCTCCCAGAAAACAGTCACTTGCTGTGATTGCCTGCAAAAATGCCTCTTTTTCTTTGTCAGCTTTGTAAAGGTGCTCAAAATTATTACTTTTATGCAAAATTGCTCATTTGCACCTGCCTCAAGTTGCACAAATAAGCTAAAAGATGAAGAAAGCAGGTAGTTGAAATTTGCCTCTTAATCCTTGAATGTTCACATGTCCAGGTCAAGAACTGTTTTACAGAAGATGTTCCCCCTTAGAATAATGGAATACAAAACTTCTCTGCTTTGCTTTTCTTGTAGCCCTGACACTGAATCTCTGCTTTTCAGTGACACAGTTTGTAGCTTTTTGTTGCATTCTTAAGAATGGGGTTTTAAAAAGGTGATAAATCCCACAAAGGCAAATACCTGATGCAGAGGTAGATTGATCTGTTTGAGGAGAGCTTTCACTGCCGTCTGGAGCTCATACAAGAACAATTGAGTAGGGCAGTCTGAAGTATGATCCATACTTTCCATGGATTCTGAGCCAGAAAGTGTTTGGATCCATTCCCACTCATCTCTGTATGTTGAGTCAAGTTAAAATTAGAAATATAACAACAGTTCAAGGCACAAGCAGGAATTCGGTGTATGTGCATTTGGGATCTGTTGATCATTTAATCCTCATATACCAAAACATTCTAAACTTGTGCAATCTTGATTGACCTTTGAAAAGTTTTATTTTTCTAGCAGATGTACATCAAGCTGAACATTCCTCTGGAAGTCCAACTGCCTTTGAAATATTTCAGTAAGGCTTCTCACTTCAGCCTTTCTCTTTCATATTCTTCATTCCCTATCTACCACAATATTTTAAAAAACATGCATTGGAAATTGCTACAATTAGCAGGAAGTTTGATCTCTGTGAAGGACTATCTTCTTACTGCAGCCAAAGAACTTCCTGCTTTCCTCCACATGTCTCTATTTGAAACCTGATAAATATGGGAATCACAGTTCTGGATCCAATCCCTGAGTCACCCTGCCCAGTATTCGGTCTTGAATAGCAGCCAGCATCAAACATTAAAAAAAATAATGTACAGGAAACCCCACTACAAGACAAGTAATAGTTGTGGTATAATCTGTTCCTAAATAAAGATCTGATCTTAAACTTCAAGAGTTGGGGATTGTTATAAACTCTGAGGCCTTAGCCTTTGTATTCCTTCCAACATTGTTGTTAGTATTCACTACTACATTCTGGATATCCTTGTTTGTGTAAATACCCTGTTCCTTTTTCCTCATGCAAAATTCTCAGCTGGTTGCTGAAATGATATGGGATTAAAAAGCTCCAGAAAAAGGTCAGTAAAATGTGCTGCCTGCTAGGCAAGGACCAGGCAGTACAAACAGTGTATGGATATGCCAATGGATAAGGGAAGCACTGGACAAGGGGAAAATGGCTTTCCCAGAGCACAGCAGTTTGCTGGCTGGTTGCATTTATAAATATGGTTTTCAATTGCTGTGTGTTTGCTGTGGTTTAGGGTGATAAAAACAGGTATCACACAAGAGAATAAACAGAAAAAGTACCCACACCACCACCCCATAGTCAGTGCAAATCCATGGAAAGGGTGGCACTGAATCCACTGAAGGCTGAGTCAGGGCTGCAGGCTATGATCTGAACAGGTCATTATCCCTGTGCAGAACTGGAATACCATGGAATACCATCCCTAGAAACCAATGGGCCCCTCTCTGTGTGTTCTGAAAGCTCTTCAGCCTGCTGGGAAAGCTCAGGTGCACCTGTTTAGCTCAGGATGGCTCTCTGGGATGGCACACACTGGAGCCAAACCCTTCTGCCACACACCAGAGCCAAACCATGCTGCCACCTACAATTTTGCAGTGGCAGAAGTGCCTTGGCATTATTTGTTATAAAATTGAAACAACTGTTCTCTGTGTGTGTGTGCAGGTTTATGTGTATATTCACTTACTTGGAGACGTTGCTGTTGTCTCGGATTTTGACGTGACACAGGACATTGGGCAGCTTCTGCAGCACAAGCACTTTGATCTGATCCACAGAACTGCAGAGTTTCAGGTAACCCAGGTACAAGCCGGGAGGGAGGCGCTGCTGACTTCGTTTGTGATAGGAAAGTATGTCCTGTTTTAAGGGAAACAGTCCTACATAAAAATCTCATCTTTTTTTCCACATAAGCAGAAGAGTTTGGGAGCAAAAAGCAACAAATGTTTTTACAGCCGTTGTTCCCAATTCAAAAAGTATTTAAGCACATGTGTAAGCATATGAATAATCTCTGGTAGCTTGGGTGCACTTGGACAACTTCTCACTTGAAGCCATACACAGGATCTCTAAGGTCTCCATGTCATGCAGGAATTGGCTCTGACAACCTGAGGTTTCAATCTTCTGCAACTGTGGTGTTTAAACTGGCTTGAATAACCCCCACCTCTGCCTCCCTTCTGATCATTTCAGTGGTGAGCCGGGTCAGGGAACTGATTCCTCTGAAAAACAACCTGGGAAAAGGAGCAGTTGTTTTTCAGCTGAGCAGTTCCCTGGGTCGGGTTTGGTCCTTGGCTACACAGAGGGAGCAGAGCAGCACTGGGGAAGAGTTGGGCTGCAGCAGCCAGGACTGTCCCCAGGGAGATCCCAGCCCACATCTCTCCAAATCCTGCTCTCTATCACCTGCTGTCAACAGGAGGATCTCTGTCAGCATGGGGGTTGGCAGTTTGCAAAACTGAATTAGTGGCAGCGTTTTCTGAACAAATATCTTTATCAACAAATAGAGCTTAGGAGAAATTACTATTGATGGTGAATTTGCTGAGGCCAGGAGACATTTTTAGGGCTATGGATAGCAGTTCTCCAAAACTACCTGAAAAATGATGTCTGCTGCCATCCATCCTGAGAAATGTGTGCTTCTGCAGTGGGTGAGGATTAAGACACCTGGCCCTGTGCCTTGACTCTTGGAACCATCAAATTATCTGCCAGTGCTATGCTTGGCTCTGACCAGTGCAATTAGACCCTCATTTTCACAAGCACTTCATGAACAAAATACCCACTCAATGATTAAACAAGTAATAGAAGAAAGGGTGGGCATTAGATAGGAATGTGTAAACCATTAGGGGAACATTTTTTCCACTAGGATCTCTGTGGAAATCTGATCAGGCCTGTATTTTGCTTTTCCTAATATAAAACTTTTGCCCAGATTGACAATTTTCTGCACCTTTAACACATTGTAATACATTAAATCTAGCATGGATCAGGTAAGTTTTATTGTCTTTTGGAAATTTTTTAACGTTCCTAAAACCTGGTAACATATATTTTGATTGCTTGTCACTTCCCGGTATGAAAAGCAGAGTCTGTGCCCAAGAAAGTGCCTCTAATTCAAAAATTAACCACAGCAGCCATCATTTCATGGACAGTGCTAAAGAAGGGACTAAGACAATGATTTGTCTTGGATTTTGGGTAACTGTGCAACAGTTTTAGGGAGATTGGCTGCTGTTACCTAAAGAAAACGTATTAATCTTAACACGAAGTGTTTCTGTTTAATGTGAGTTCAGAGATAATTCTTGAAGGGCTGAACCCCCACAGCTCTCAGTGATGGTAACTGAGCTGAGTGTGCCAGGCACCTTCTGAGATCTGTCCTTACCTTGGCATTTTTCTAATTGCAAGGAGCATGAGATGCAGAAATGAAAGGAGGGTTATGGTCAGTAAAGGATTCTTTAGCAGCTATACCAGGCTCCAAGGAACCCTGAACCCCACAGAACAAGTTTATTAAGTAGAACAGTAAAGTTTAAAACCTAGATTTAGTTTTCAAGGTTGGATGGAAAATTCTTATGGAGTGTAGAAATTCTAAGTGTCTGTATAGGTGCTTAAGAACATCCCAGAGAATTTTAAAGGATTTTATATCCCTTGCTACAAAATTCCATAGCTTGGTTTCCCGAAATCGATAGAAACTACTGTTCTCTGCTAGGACTTTGAAGTAATTTCTTTCGAATCTCATGGATATTTTGCATATTAAGGATCTGATCCCAGACCCACTGGAAGAAATATAAGTCTTTGCTCTCAATGGGAGCCTTGCCATTCATTTTATTGGGCACTGGACTAAGGCCTAAAATTCTACAAGATGCTTCCAAAAATCAGGGCTCTGGCACAGGCTTTACAAAAGCAAATAACACACATTAAGAGAAGTAAAGCACTACCTGGATTGTTATAAGCAAGATGTCTAATGCTGTTGGCTCCTCTGGAGTTGAAAGGGATTTCCTCTGGCTTTGTAGTTTGGATACCTGCATCCATTTGCCATTAAAAAATGAGTACAGACTCTCCACTTCTCTTACAGTAACTATCAGCATATTGCCATGTCGATCCTTAATTGGCTCGTAAAAAACTCTGCCTAAATTGTGAGTTCCCAGCAAATTCTAGAAAACAAATATAAAATGAAAGTTATTTATCACATATCAGGAGAGTATTGTTTGAAGTGTAACTTTGCTCACTGTGCACATTGACATCAGTCCTATTGACTTCACTAAGAATGAGACGCTGTGTTTCTCACACCCTTGCCTTACATCATTTAGTGACAAAAGGGAATGGTTTTCCTTAGGTTGTGTTTGTGGATTGAGTTGTGGATCCTCTGATACATTTGGTCCAGTTGTGTTTACTCCAATGTTTCATGGAGAACCTCAGAAAGACTATTATGTCCCAATGCCTTTGTAAAAGGCAAATTAATTCACCTGTTTACTGCAAAGAAATTCACTTATTTGGGCCAAATTTCCTTGTTTTGCCCAGTCATGTAAAGATGAGGGAAGCAATTTTTGAAAGCACTCATTGTTGGTCTGTTGGTGATTCCCTTGATTTGAACAAGTTGAGAGCTTATCTGAACCTTCCCAGAAGCAAATGTCAGAGAACATATAAAATTCTTCCTCTTTCCCCAAAACAGACACTTTAAATACTTTTTTGCTTTGTTCATTAACTATAATCTCCATTCTCTGTTCTAAAATTATTCAGATTATTTTCAGCAACAAAAGCAAGAGACCCTCATGTGTGTGCTGAGTGCAAATAATTCTGGAGCTAAACTGTGGAGTGTGTTTGTGAAGCACAGGATTTGAAGAGACATGAACCCTTTTACTTCAGATACCAAGAATGTGCTAGACAAAACAGGCAGAAACTAACAAAACTACCAAGGCAAAGCTCTCCAGGAAAATATGTGAGGATTAAAGAAAAGTAATTTTAAAAGACTCCACATAAAATACATATTTTGGTTAAAATCCCTTTCCTAACACAGTAAGGCATCTGCTTATAGGTGCAAACACTCTCAATCCAGTGAACAGCCACTGAAGAGATTCCCAGATGTCTTAAAGAAAAATGCCTAACATTTAAAATATGCTCATTACTTTGTGATTTTTCAAGAGATCTACAGTTAACTGGATAGGGAGAAGGGTAGTGTGAAATGAAAACTTGAATTCACAGTGAAGCACATTGTATCTTTGGTGCTGTACATTAACTTAAAGACATAGTAAACTGATAGATTATACTGAAATTAATTATCTGCACTTAACAGGAAATATTTACTTATTAACTTTAATATTTTAAAATTGTCTATAAACTCTCAATAGTCAGCACAGTGCCTGGGTTTGGGTGATAGCAGCTGTCTATTTTAGCTTTGTGCATCTCTTTGCAGGGCAGACTGTTGGTGTCTATACAGCCCCTCTCCTCTGCCTTTTTAAACTGTTCTGCCTTTTGGGGTTTGTCTCCTTCTCTGACTGACTCTGGGTGTCTTGAGCATACATTTTGTGCTAATCCCTGTGTCTCCAGCTGGGGCAGATCCTGGCAGTACTCCTTGGCAATCTAATAATCATCTTAATCACTGCAGCACGTGAAATGTGCCCAGATGGAAACAAGCAGATCTTTACTGTCACTATGTTGTGAATGACATTCCAGCCCAGGGAATGGGGGACCTACTAATGCCAATATGGGACTGATTCATACCTTAAAAAAGTTTAGCTTAGCTTTTTGCCCCATCACTCGTGATTTGTTTGCTTTAGTTGTCTGGTGGTAACAACAGGCAAAGTTGCAGTCCCTGTTGTCTCTGAATCTACTGATCTAGTCCCTGAGCAGCAGTGTCATCACTGATCTTTTTCATTCTGTCCTAAATTCTGTGGAGTCAGTCTATTAACCACCTCAATAAAAAGTATTCAACCATATAAACTTTATTGAGATCCTTCCACTGGTGGATCCCACTGGGCCACATGCTGTTCCAGGGTGGCAGCTGGGTGACAATCCCTGTGTTCCTCAGGGACCAAGCAAACAGAACAGACATTTAGGGCAATAATTTGGCAAGACTTCAGCAGGGCAATACACCACATGGGCACATTTGCTGTGTCTTGGTGTTTCAAGCTCTGCACTTTGCATCTCTGGTAGCAAATAAAACCATGATGCACTAGGAATGTTGGGCATGTCCCAGTGCAGTTCTCTGTTAAAGGGGATCTGCACAGGGGAGATGGACCTGAGCTAACCAAATGTGTGCTACCTGAGCTGAGCCAGCCCCACTGGGGGAATATTCAGCAGATACAGTTCAAACTTTCTCTGGTCACAGCTCAAAGCACTGAAAAGCAGCTGCTGCTTAACACAGGTGGTCCTCCAATAAATGCAGCAGGCTGGCATTGAGGTATTTCTGGGCACTTTGGGGAAATCAGTCAGGTGGTTGCCCATGAAGGCTGCTCTCCTCACAGCATGCTCATCAAAAGGTGTAACACAAAGCCCACGTTTTTATTTTAACAATGTGCCAGAGTGTGTGGCTCTCCCAGCTGCTGCAGACAGGTTATTGTGCTGCCACAGCCTGTGGGGTGACGTGTGGCCAGCACAGGGCCCAGCAAGGAGGATCTGCACTAATGCCAGGAAGGTACCACACATTTCCTGAGCAGCTTTGCTAACTTCAACAAAAGGTAGAAGAAAGTGAGGCCTGGATATGCTTTTTTTCTGTAACAATCATGCACACAGCTTTTTGAAAGTGTATTTTCTCCAAAAAGTAACTATTTAAAGGAAAGTGCCTGCCTGCCGTCTAGAGATTTCATGTTGTTGTGAAACCCAGTTTAACTCAACTTCAAAGCTTTATAATAAAGGTAGAAATGTTCTGCTGGAGAAAATGTAATTTCTCTTTGCATAAAAAGTAGTGAACTGAGACACAGAGGGATTTAAGTGACCTGTTCAGTACCACTCAGGTTGCATCTTTAGCAGAGATTGGATTAGAACAGACTTTAAATGCTTCATTAATAGATTAATAATTAATAATGAATAGACCTATAAGAGGCTTTTGGGCAGCAAATACTAGGATTATAACTTTTAACTCCCAATCTGCAAACTCACAGGCTTCTCTACCTGGTTATTATTTACTGGTTCATATCTGTTTGTTTCTTCGTCTGTTTCTTTTGTTGTTTCTTCCTATTGTTTCTTTCCTTTGTTATTCCTACTCTTTACTTTTAATGTAATTCCTTCCTCCTTGGCAGGAGAGTGCCTCATTTCACTGGACTGCTCCAAGGAACAGCCCCAGGGACAGCTGGCAGCTCTTGGAGATCAGAAAGTCACTGAGCTGACAGAAATATTCCATGGGACCCACCTGTAGCTGTGCTGCTGCTGAAAGCATCTTCTGCCTGGCCTGGAGGGCTGTGGATGAGGACACAGACACAGCCATGTTCTGCCTCAGCCACCTGATGTCATCCCACATGCAGGACAGCTGCAAAAACACATCCAACAACAGTTCTTCTTCTCAGCATTTGCACAAGTGATACTAAAATGCATTTTGGACTTGGAAAAATCAGTAGATATTGCACATTTTGTGTTTGTGCAGAAGGCAATCTGCTGACTGGATAAACATGACACAGATACTGACTCAGACACAGAAGGTGTTCTGTAAACATCATGAACCTGTTTCAATTGATTTTGGACTATTGTGCAAAACTGATTTACTTTTCTTTGTGATATAAAAAAAGTAGTGTGAGGCAACTTGTGTGATGGCACAACCACAATACCAAACTTAAAACTCCTGGTTATTTCTTTAGGCTCTCGCTCTAAATGTCCATAAAACCTTTATGTACCCACATGGCAATCACTCATCTAGGATCATACCTGAGGAGTTAATTGTATCACTGCCAGTGGCCCAGGCAGGATTTAATCCACATGACTGCTTTGTGAAAATTGCCTTTAACATGAGTGATAAAGCATTTCATCGTTCAGCTTTTTAATGATGTCATTTCACACATTCAGAGTGATGAGCTAAGGCCTATGCATTGCTAGCAACAAATTTGCAGAAGCAATAGATGAAATTAGACTCCCATTACCTTTGTGAACCACAGGAAATCCTGCATAACTGAACTACTGTGAGAGTCATCGATTTCCACAATTGGGATTTGATCTTCATTGGTTACTAACAAATTGTCTTTGTAAAAAAGTATAACAGATAGGTAGAGTCCCCTAAAGAGAGAAGGAAACACTATCAAACACCTTTCATGTCTATTCACATCCATGCCAAATTTAGTCAAAGAATCACAGATGTTAAGTTCTAAGGAGACAAAGTGAATCATCTGGTCTAAACTGTGTAATATAAGGTCATGCAACTTCAGTCACTGAATTCTGAAAAATATTTGGGAAGTTTATCACTTTAGATGATGGGAATGAATCTTAGACATGAATCTAAGAGATTATGGATCTGTGTGAGCCACAGACATCAGTTTCAGTGAGAATTTTGCCAGAGTACACAGTACACAATGGAGGCCTTATGCCCTTTAAAAATCAGAGATTTTACTAAAACTGGTCATTAATGTGCTTAAATTCTGCCCTCCTTTACTTCAGAGTGAATCTGAAGTAACTCAATTGAAATCAGGTGGGTTATTATGGATTTACATTGGTATAATTGAGTGTAATTTGGCCAACATATCTGCAAACCTGTTTATAGAGATCATTCCTTTCAATATTTACCCTCACAATTAGTTACATATGTTAAGTAGTTACTGCAGGGAACTTAAAGACTCTGGAGAGCTCTTCTGAAAGAATCAAACTCTTATCAAAATACAAAGAAGAAAATGCAAATTGAACACTCCTGGCAATGAAAGAAGAAATAATCCAGAATAAGCAACTTCCACTTGCTAAAACAAACTTTCAGGGCTGAGAGTTGGGTCACAGTGGGCTGCAAACCCAGCTGAGGATGTCAGAGTTTTACATGTGTACCTTGTTGCCAGTGGACTATTCCAATTTTATCTGAGCTCTGTGCTTTATATTATGAATGAATGAATGAATGTCACAGCTTCATTAATGAGCAGCAACAGAGGCAGTGCTTTCAATTAGCTGCACTTTGGGTTTGCACATAATATTTCACTCTGTAACAATTTGAATCCACTTCCAAAAGTAACAAGTTAAAAATTATATTGATTTCAGTAGGAGCTGGAGAATTCTTTTCCTGTCAGCTGCACTTGTTTTACACATCTGTGATTTTATCAGTTCATTCTGACCAGTTGCTGTCTCATCAGTAGTGGCACATTCACACATTTGTAAGGTGCTTTTTTCTAATACAGAACAATAACTGCTAAAATTCAGAATGTCTCAAACATAGAAGTAATAACAAACCGTTTCAGAGTCTTCACAAACTTGTTTGATGAATGGAAAAGGTGCTTCAGGCTTCTGGAAACCGATTGCTTGCGACCAGCATTTTGTAATTTAGAACTTTCTGAAATGGGAAAAAGAAGCAAACCCAACCCAGCTCTTAAATTTCAGTCTCATAAAAACCTTTGTTTTTTGAACCACAGTACTAAATTTCAGTCAGTGCCCATTCCTTTCAAAAGACAACATTCAGAAAGATGCTCAAATGCAACCCTTAGAAGGTGTTTTCATTAACTTAGGGATACACAGCAGCAGACAATTTCCTTACTTGCTGCAAACTCAGACAAGATAAAGCTGTTTTGCTCTGAGGCAAGCTTGAACCAGCCCAACACACTCTTAATGCTCAGAAAGGATGGGAATTTTGCAAGTGGTCTCAAAAACCCAAGAAGGGATTTCAATCATCAGTCAACATTTTAGGGTGTTGTAATTTCTAAATTTCTTACCACATGGAGCTTAAGCTTCTAGAAAGTGAATAATTGGTGTCCTGACAGACACTGACATCCCAGCATCACCAACACAACCCAAGGAAAAGCTTTAAGGAGACAAGATTAACTCTCATCTTTCTGTACATCACATTAAATGCATCTGATGTTGCTTGGAATTTTTTTCCTCCATCACAACTGCTTCCACTCAAGTATTGCCTCAGAGCTTCCACAGTTACCTCCAGTAATCTGGAGTCCAAGGAAGAGGTGTAAAACCCTTTTGTTCACTTCATGTCAAAGCTGAGACCTGCTGTGTGCCTGCCAGCATCTCTGGGCCAGCCCTCCAATAGAAGAATTTTATAAAATTGTCCCAATGATCTAAGAAAATGTTGTTAAATTTTTATATATTGCTTTCTTTTTCACTTTCATGAATTTGACTTAATGTCTTCCCTTCTCTCATGCAGGGCCTTGTAAGCCACACTGGGTTTTTGGTTTTGTTTTTTGCAATGCCTATGCTGTTTAATGCTGTTGTAAGAGAAACTGCAGAAATACTTTGAAAAACAGAGTTAATTCTTCAGATATTTGATGTGATATGAAAAGAAAGACAAAATAAAAAACTGTGAAAGCACATCTCACTTTTCCAGGGTCTGTTTATTTGGATGAAGCATGCATCCCCATCTAGACTGGAGTGTGAACCATTTTGAGGGACACCCTTCTCCAGTAGGAAAAAGACTTGACTCATGAAGAGCCACTTGCTGAAAGCTGCTGATCACCTGCTTAGGTGTTCTCAGAGTATTTCCCACTTACCTCTGGTGCAGAATAGGAGGTGCCTGTCTGTGTCTCCCTGCTGAGTTTTAATAAGGAATATTTGAAGAACATCTAAATTTGCTGTTTTCAAAACCCCATCTGTGGAAGTGCTCGGCATATTTTAAATGCTGAATAAATTTGCACCACAATTGGCACATTGAAAGCCCCAGCAAGCAGACACATTATTAGCAATAATTACTGTTCCGTGGAACAGCGAGCACAAAGAGAACAAGGTTCTGTTGGGGGTGAAATCATACAGTTCAGATGTATGAGACTTATTAGATCATCAAATCCATTGTCTTTCCAGTGCAAACTTGTTCTCCATGGCATATTCTCCAATGCACCCTTCAGCTTAAACAGACTCATCCAAATCCATGACTACTCCATTGTTTTCTTCTCCTTCTAAAAATATTCATTTGTATTTCTATCCGTGTCTCCTCAGAAAATGGTTATTTTATTGTGAACCTTTCTCAGTGTGTTGCAGTAATGTAAATGAAATGCTACATGAAAACTCCTGTCTTACTGTTTCCTTCTTCCAAGGTTAAGATCAATTTAGCAATATAAATTTCATTCTAATGATTTTCTTCTGTATTCCCTCCATCTATACAGAGGGAATGGAGGAGGAAATTGCTAAAGGCAAAGCAACATAATTTTGTATAAAACACCCAGAGATTGCATCATTAAAATAAGAGGGCACATTACAAGTGAAATATATGTTATTGGTCTATTCAGTGGTTTGGGTTTAGTCCACAGCTTTGCAGAAGCCAACAGCAAAAGAATTAATGTAAAACTAGATGGAGACTGTAAACTCTCCTATATTGCTATTTGCTTTTGTTTTATAATATTGTGTGTCTAGAAGCCAGAAAACATGGAGCTGAAATTAGAGGATAATTTGGATCTGCAGGAAATGGAACTTTGTCTGTTAGTTAATTAAGTAATAAATAACATAGAGTAACATTCATGGAAAAGCACCAGTAAGCAACACAGTAAGTTTATATTAACAAATGATGCAGCATCTGAGCTGTGAGCTCTTTTAATAGAAGCCTGGGAGTGAGCACAGAGCAGCGAAGATGGGAGAATTTTCAGTGATTAGATTTAGATCAGAAGCTTTCAAGCCTGGACTGAAATAGGCAATTAAATAAAAAGGTGTATTTATGTCATTGCCAGCCTTTCTCTTTGAAGGTAGAGTGTGTATAAAGATTTCTTTGCCTTTTTTTTAATGTAAATACAGCCCACACTTAAAAGCAACCTCCTGGAAGAGCAAGAACCACGTTGCCCCCTCAAGCTTGTGAGCATCTGGGCTCTCTTCTTAAATTCCCAACCTGAACTTCTCTGTCTATAGCTTGGTTCTCAAGTCTCATTTTGTATATTCTCACGAAGAATTATAATCTAAACATTTTAAATGCCCTGTGGAATCAGAGATCCCTCTCTTTGCTAAATGCAATTAAAACTATGTGCTCTGCT
The DNA here is from genome assembly GCF_030490865.1 of Poecile atricapillus. Classification (NCBI taxonomy): domain Eukaryota; kingdom Metazoa; phylum Chordata; class Aves; order Passeriformes; family Paridae; genus Poecile; species Poecile atricapillus. Next base: position 31,121 of record NW_026709077.1, on the reverse strand, counting down.
TGTGAATCAAATTAAAATTAGAACATTTTTATTTCACCTCTGACTTGTCAAGTAAAATACATTTCAACTGAATTTCAGAAGGAAAATATCTGGTAAGAATTCTACTGAAGAGTTGGGTTCCTTTCTTAATGAAGTGTCACACAATTACTTAATCCACTCTGAATTGTTTAGAAAGAAAGATCTACAAGTAAAAAAAAAAAAAAAAAAACTTAAAAAATATATTTGAAGTGTTGCCAGGAAATACAATTGTAGTAACTCAGTTATCATAGTCTGTAGCATGGTATTATGAAGACAAATGGATGACTGTTATTTGTAATCATCAGGGTTTTCCAGAAGATTAAACATATGAAAGCAAAGCTTCCTAAGTAATTCCCTAGGAGATTTCATCATATCACAGAGCAGGTTCAAAAGCAACAGCTGATCTAATTTCAAAAGCTCTTAAACTCACTGTACATTCCAGTGTATTCTTCCTGGTATTTTTGTGAGCTTGTTTTCTCCAGCCCCTGCAATGCAATGCACAGGGCAAAAGGCAGAGCCTGAATGAACAGACTTGGGCAAAGGATCTGCCTGGAATGTGGGCAATGTCCCCTCCCAGATCCCGCAGGAGCAGCAGCACTTGGCCTGGTCCTCCAGCTCCTCTGGCTTCTGAGGCTTTTGCCTGCGTTGTTCAGATAATCTCAGACCACTGAGATTGATTACTCTCGGTTTTTTCCACCTTCCTGTCACTCGTCCTGCGCTCTGAGCCAGCCTGAGCAGCACGGGCAGGACATTCCACACGGGAACCCCTGTGGGAGCAGCCAAGGTGCCCCAAACCTGCACCCAGGTCTGATCCCAGCTCTGTTCCCACTGAGCTCCAATTCCTGCAGAGCCTGATCTGCTCTCCCAGCTCATCAGTGCTTGTAGGCAGATCCAGGGACCTTCCTCAAACAAGGCTCAGCTCTTTACTGGCAGCTCTACAACAAACGGGGCAAGCAGAGATCACGAGATTGGCATCAACCAGAATGTGGGAAAGGGAATCATGGCAAAGAACAGAAAAATGCTTGGACAGGTCCTCAGCCTGTGTGTAAACAGCAGGGCCATGCTGACTTCCACCCTGTCAGTCAATCATGCTAATTTGCATTAATTAAGAATAGAGATCAACCCTCTGTATTACATGAAGTGAAAGCTGTTATTTGGGGTTTTCATACACAGCAGCTTATCCCAGATCCTTGATCAAACTCCTCAGATTCCACTGAGGTGGATAAATACCAGAATAAAATTTCTGAGTCAAAGTGATGTCATAATTCTTACTTTTCCTGCAAACTTTGTTTTGATTCCTTACCCAATTAGTGAAATAAAAGGGATTGACATCATGATGTATTTAAGGCAAGCTCCAAAGGCTCTCCTATGATGATGCCATGTGATTTATCCAAAATATACTAGTGTGGCATGCTAGCATTACAAGCAATTATGAGATTTTTATTTGGTTGGAGGCAAGGGTGTTGCTCAAGCTGACTCGACAGTGTGGTACTGCCCCATGTGAGGTCCCACAGCCTTTCAGGCACAGAAGAAAATGTTCTGAGCTAAACATACTTTCTGTATTGTTATTTATTATTCAAGGAAAAGGTGTTAGGAAATCAACAAGGAGCTGTCTGTGCTCAGTTTTGAGACTGGGGTTAATTTCAGGAGCAGAGGAATTTTATAAGAACCAGGCACTGGTGTCAGTATGTCAAAAGGAGGGATTTTCTGCATGATGTTTATAACTGCTTCTGTTCTGGGCTGCTATGTCAGTAAAACAATTTATACTAAGAATATTTTCAGATGTTCCATCACTTACTCCCCATTGACTGGAAAGGTGGCCTGAAAGAGCTGAGATAGGCACAAACTCCAGAAAGGGAAAAACTTTACCATGAAAAAATCCTTCTTTAATAGCAGGAAAAGCCATGTAGGAGATAGAATATATCATCTGTATTTTCAGTACCAAGACCACCTGCAAGTGATAATGTTTGCATGAATTTTAATTAGAGAAACAACATTTTCTTGCAATATCTCCTTTCCCTTTCCAAGCATCATAGATGAATAGTTTAAGTTGCTATGGTTACAATGGGTTGTGTCAGACCGTGGATCAGTGTGATGGTAACAAATTCGCATGTAAAGAACAAAGGCTGCATCTTTTCATTTCATCCAGATGATTTTAGCTCGAAGTATTTCTATGATTTTAAATCAATTGATGCAACTTGGCATAGCAGTAGTACTAGGTGAAGAAAAATTAAAACTTCATGATAGTTTAACTTTTCCGTTTAAAGTAAGTCCCTCTGCAATGAGGCATTATTCCAGTTAGAAGTTTATTTTAAGAAAATAAATAGTACTTTTCAACAACCCATATAGAACAGGAGTTTTTATATAGGCTCTAAAAAGAATGCCAAGCTGTTGCCTTGGCTCTTGAGCTATTAAAGGCACAGTCTGTTTCTCATGAATGAAGATTGGCTGAGATATGAACTCTCTCCTAGTTTTGATCCATGTTGTTTTGAAATGTAGCAATCTTATCTTCCCATTGCATTGTGCAAGTATTTTTCATTATGGATTGGCATGACATCCACTCAGTGTCTTCCATTTGGAGGCAGCCAATTCCTTCCTTTTGATCCAAACCAGTTGTTAACTGTCTAAAGTATTTCTTTATATGAAAATATAAAAAAGCTGTCCTTGAAACATTTTAGTGGAATCCTGTGTGAAACTAATTTGGGGGGAAAAACAAATCAATAGGTGTGTAGGGTATGGAGGGAGAAACACTGTGCCTGTGTCTGTGCACATTGCAGCCTTCAGATGTTTTCATCCAACTAATTTCAAGGGTTAAGAGCAAGATAGTGTGCTAAAGTGATTCCAGATGGGCCAATATTAATATCTTTCTTTTCCTGATGAATGAGAAGGTATGACCTAGTTAGAAAACTGCTAAAATTACAGGCGCCACAGAGGCTTCAGCTGGTGCCCTACCACATAGATATTTATCCTTACCTCTGCAATTATAGTGCTGATGAGCTGCTCGAACCTGCTGAAGGAGGCGTTCCAGGGCCTCCGTGTGTCCCCTGTGCCGAGGCTCTCTTCCACTGCAGTCTTTCCAGTCTATTGAACAAAGGAAATAAACAGAAATGAAACACAAAGGTGCAGGAGAGGGTCTAAAAATATTTTCTTGCCTCTGGTACTTCTCGGCTCTAGAGGAGTTTTACGTCTCAGCAGGCAGGAGTAGTTTTTAAGTCAGTTGTTTCTTGTACACTGAGTTTTCTTTGCCTTGTGCCAGCTGGGTAATTAATCATAATGATTATTAACAAAGAGCTCACAACCAGCCTGAGCTCTGAGAAGCTCCTGTAGTGTCTGACTTGGCTGTGGCTGTTTCTCTCCATGAATGAGCTGTGGTGCTGCAGGCAGGGCTGACACTGCCCCTCACCAAGGTCACACAGTGCTCCTTCTGCCACTGCTGCCAACACCAGGAGGCTCCACAACTCACCCACAGTTCTGCAAAGCAGAGAATGAACATCTTCCTACACCCAGAGCTTGCTCTGTAGCCAGAGAAACATTCTTGGAGTAAGATCACTTCTGGAGATTTGCTCCCAGCAGAGGCCTGGACAGATGCTGGCAGTTCCTGCCCTGGAGCCCACGGGCTGCTCAAGCACTGCACTCCTGAGGCAAAATCCTGCTGTGCTTGTCCCACACACCCTCAAACCTCCAACAGACTTGGATGGCACCCACTTGCTGCTAATGAGAATTTCAGTCTTCATTTAAAAAAAAAACAAACTCATCACAAATAGGAAGAAACTGTGTGTATCAGAAAGGAGCTCTTTCATTCCAGACTTGCCTATTTTCATACTTTGATTATAATGAGAAAAGCGCATTGCACCAGTCTCCTGGCCCAAAGGAATGGTGGATGAAGGTATTAAGAGATCTGTCTGCACAGGAGACATGTTCCCATCTTGCTGGCACAGAGGCTGTGTACGTACTCATAGCCACCAGCAGTTTGCTCACTCACTAAATATACAGATCCAGTTTCTAGTGCAAGTTTGGAGTCAAGCATTCCTTCCAATGGGCTCGCTATGCCAGGGATATAAATACCTGTTTATTTACATTTAGTGTAGCAGCCAGAATAAGCCCCATGGAAGGCTGGAAAGAGAAGACATTTGGTATCCTGATAGCCTGTGAGCAGTGTGACAGCCGCAGAGGGGCTGTCCTGTGTGCTCTGTGCTACTGCAGACATCAGGGCCAGCTGCATTTACTGCTCTCTATGGGGAAAATGCCCCTAGAGCTCCTGTGAGCAGCCAGGAGGGACCAGCTGGAACTCACCAGTCTCCAAGTGCTTTGGTGTTATCAGACTGGTAGAGTTTCAAACAACTCTGTGATTTCTCTATCCCAGTAGTTTCCAAACTTTTTGAACCTCCAGATTGCTGACTACCTTAAAAATTACACAGAAACCAGACCAGCTCTCCTCATTGTCCATCACTCACTTGATAATGAATAAACCTAGAAATGTTTCTGTTTGCTGGGATTTCACAGAGAAGCTGCACAGCATTGGTCACCACAGGCTGCTGCAGTGTGTGGGGGAAACAGGAGGACAGGGGGAAGTGCTCACTGTCATCACACACAGAACAGACATCTCCAAGAGTGTCACCAGCCTTTGATGCTCTGGGGTCGGACTGGATCCGTGTCAGGCCCTGCAGCTTTCCTCTCCCTTGCATATTCCTGTGGCTGCTGTTGCAGACAACTTTGTAGAGCATCAATATATTCCCATTTAAATTTTAGGTAAGAGCCATATTTTGTTATGCAGCACTTGTGTAATGTCAGTTTGCTGCCTCCTTGCCAAGCACAAATCTGCTGCTTTGCAAAACCAGTGGTGAAGGCAGCCATGTGAAGAGGGAAGCTCTGCCCCCAGTAACTGCAGTGGTAAATAACATCTTACCTCTCTAATGTGAGTATTACTTAATGAAAAGGTTTGCATTTAGGCTCTGCTGGTCTTACTGTAAAGCTTAAGCATGTGGCCCTAAAGCAAACAATTCCAGAACTCTTTAACACCCTGAGATACTGTACAAGGGGAATGAACAGAATTCTCTCTGTAGCTTTTGTGCTGATCCACTGAAATCTGCAGGAAGATTTCCTTCACACCCCAAAACTTTGGAGCTGCACATAATGTCAGATTTGAGAAGGTTAATAGCAGGGGGCTATAAAAAGGGAAGAGAATGCAATATGTTGAAAGCAACATTCACATAATACAGAGTTGCAGTCTTAAATACCACCTGTGTTTCCAGGAGTGCTCCTTCTTTGGGGATATTTGGCTGAATTACTGGCAGCTACTGTGAAAGAATCTGTCCCCCAGCTGATGTAAATTTTGGGTTTCTGGGGCCAAGTCCCGTGTAGTTACACCTGGCTATAGTCAAGGTAATTGCACATCACCAAGTTATTCAGTTATCCACAGTAGATTTTGTCCCATGATTGTAGCCCATTTTTGTTCTCAAGCAGAATATTTCTTTACCCTAGTTCTGGTATTGTTCTGGAGAAAACACAAGAACAAAACTGAAGCAAAATGGGACAATGGTAATGCTAAAGCCTTATTTATCCAACCCTCTCTATTATGACCACTGAGAGTAGGTACAGCTTGTTATATTTTTTCACATTAGCATCCAAGGTTATTAAATTGCTACATTAGCCTAATAAAAACTAGTGTTAATGCAATAAAAAGAAAAGTCCCACTTTACTGCATTAATCAATACAAGGGGAGCTGTAATACACTGAGTTTGGCAAAGAACATTAAGTCTGGAAAAGCAACTAACAATGCAATGTGATTATAATAGATTAAAAATTACAGATGACAAATTGTAGCCCTAATGGAGTCTGAGAAGACCTGTTGAAGAGTGGAAAAGGAAGAAAGGCTTTTGGACATTTCTGGAACATTTACAGGCTACATCCTACCACCATGTGTGTCCACACTGGAGAATTTTATGTACAGGATGCTGTAAGAATGGTCCAGTGAATGGATCTGTAATGCTACAAGGTAAAACATAAAACTACATGGGATACATGTAAATGTTTTACTTCTAGCAGCTCAGAATCGGGTTTTGATCCATTCATGTATGGATAAATGAAGTTCCATACATCAGAACCCTCCTAACAGAAATAAAGATTAAACTAGTTCTGATTTTTAAAAGTGTTAATGACTAGAAACAATTTTCTGTCAAAGGACTGAAGAAGAATAAAAGCTAAGACATAAATATACATAAATTATTTTGCTCATTTTTTGGCGTTTGGAAGGAGTTGAGTCTTATTATTTACTTCACTTGTAGATGACATGACAATTACATTGTGAACTCCAATATCACTTAGCAAAATGGGAGGGCAGACAAACCCAACCTACTTGAAGGTGAAGCATATTCAGGAGTGGATTTGCGTGGAGGTCCCCATCCTCTCACGTTGTATGCTGAGACACGGACACAATATCTCTGGCCCTGCAAATGGAAACAACTGGAGTCAAAACTGTCACTGGATTCAAAACCTCGGCTGTAACAACTGCAAAGCAGTGGCTCACAATGATTTTTTGTTTCAGTGAGAAATTAAAATAGCTTTAGTAATTTAAATGCACCATGATAGATTGAAACCAACTACAAAAATTTGAGGATAAGGTTTGAGACCCAGTTCTGTTTGGTGTAAAAGAGATAGAGAAAGACAAATAACAAAAATGAGAATGACTGCCATCAACATGTGCATTTCTGGAAGAAGGAGAAGAGAAAATGTTATTTGAGGTATGGGTCATCAGAGTCAGGTCTAGATTTCTCAAGAGCCTTTGATCTGCACTGATTATCTCATGATCCAGAAAACATCAGCTTTTGCTCCAGGCTTTTCCAATTTCTCCCGAGAATGATATCTCAAAAAATGGTTCTATTCCTTTGCAACTTTTGGATTATGGCTGCCAGACATGCTGTGCTCAATCACTGGAACGTGTTGCTACAGGAAAGGCTCTGCAGTGATTTCCAAGGGGTGGTGATGCAAATTCTCCTGTCTTTGTGTCACTGTGGGGACTGGGCCATGAAGGTCTAAATGAGTCCTCTGGAACTCACCGTCCTGAGACCTGTGATGGAGCACCTCAAAGAGTGAAGATTATCCATAATTATTTCACCAGCCAAAGGAGAAAAGTCTTCTGAAGAACTCCATTCCACTAGAAACAAACAGTAGGAGAAAATCAAGTCAGGTACCAGTCCAAGCAAAGAAATCAAAGGGCTTGAATCACTCACAGATTAACTTTTCTCCTGGCAGTTTCCCAGTCCATGTGGATATTAAAAGTCATGTTTAACAGTAATGAATAGCAAATACCTAGTAATTAAATTATATGTCTGTGTATGGGAGACAAAACCAAAATATTGTTCAAAAGCTTTTCAGGAAAGAATACTTAAAAATAGACTGCAATACAAATTACTTTGAGTCACCACTGTCCTCATTTGAACAATTTCCTTTTAAAAACACAAATAGTGGAAAAGAGAAGATGAAGGAATTGGACCTGTTAGTGCCCGCTGTCCATACTCTTCCTCACTACTTGTAAAAATTATTGTGCACATAAAACAGTATTGAGCAGACCATGAAATACTACTGGATCATTTGAAAAAAAAGAATATGTGCAAGTGAGGAACAGATGGCTGAAGGCTGGAAACCAGCCTTTTTTTCTTAAATTAATCCTTATTAATGAGAGATGCCATCCCGGTTAATCCTGGAGTCATACCTCTGGGATTTAATGACTTGTACCTTCAGATTCAAATTTCCAGGAAAACCTATCAAAACCATAGTGAAATTAATCTCTTGAATTATTCTATGGTAGAAACTGAGAAATCTCATTAATTTCTTAGATTTACACTTAATAATTCAATATAAAGCTTTCCTTTATTTCCTAAAACCTGTCTGCAGAATATTTTTTAGATACTTTATTTGTATATTCATTATATATATTGGAGTTGATAATTTAGAATAGATCAGAGAATATAGGTATTCTAATTTAAACACGTGTAATTTTCATCTTCTGGCAGTGTCATGCTGGTATTTTCACGTTAAAAGAAAATGGCTTCAGAGAATTTCTTGTTCAGTGTATACAACATTTAACTGCCAGCACATTTTTCTGAAACAGCCAAGTATCAATAGCACAACTCATTTTTCCCTTCTCCCCTAATCGCTCCCTTTCTATGATTGCAGTTTGTGAATGCACAGCATGCTCTGCAACAGTTTTGTGTTTGCTGCAATGAAAAGATTAGTTTTTTATATTCTCTTTGAATTTCTTTCACTGTGTATTTTTCTAGTTTTCCACGGGTTTTAAATACCTAATTACTGCCACCTTCAGTGGAAGCTATCTCTGCACATTAGTAGGAAAATGTAGAGACTGTTGCAGCACCATATTGTAGGGTTTTGTTGACAGTTTAATTATAGGAATACTTAAAGGTAACATTGAACTTGATGGCCTGTCAGACTTTCCATTGTAAACTGTGATTTTCAAGGTTTCTAACTCCACTTGTATTCAATCACTGCAGACACTGTACAAATGCTGCAGACTTAAGACGTGTTTTCTGTTTCCCAGAAGGAGAAACCAGAAGGAGAAACCCTGCTCAAACTGCTGAATGTGTTGTCAACAGGCTTGCAGTCACTTCAGACACCATTTTTTTCTTTTCAGGGATTCATGTCAAGCATGAATCATGTCACTCAGGATGAATTCTGCAGCAAATCCTTCCTCAGGCATGCCTGAGTGTCCTGCTCCAGGAGAGGGGCAGAGCTTGGGTCACACTTCAGGCAGCACAAAGCAAAAGCTAAGGGTGAGAGAAGTAGCTCTAAGAGGCTTTTGATCTTCCCAAATTTTTAACTGTTCCATGGACTGGAGGCTTCCCAGATATAAACTGGTACTTCAAGAGGCGTATTTAAATTTATTTAAGCTTACACAAATAAAAGAAATAAATAAATAGCCGGTGGTGGCTGAGCCCCATGGAATTGAAACACGGGATTATGATATTGGCCTGTGGACCAGGTTATGGTTATCATGCTTCAGAACCCTCCTTTTAAAGGATATTTACCTAACAAGATGGTGTATCCAAAGTTACTCAAAACTTAATTATCAAATATATTTATTTAAAAACTCACTTTTGGAAAAAAAACCCGTCTCCCCGTTTCAATAAAAATTTCCATAACTGAAAAATAAATATTTTTTCAACAGCTGTGTTGGAAAAGTGCCTTCTTTTCCCCCTCATTTCAAAGTATATCTGTCATAAAGAAACTCATAACAAGTTTTGGAATTTTCTTGCTTGCCTATAATTTTAACAAACTTTTTTCCTCCTGTGATTTTACTGATTCAAGTGAGAAGATGACATGATACTGCTTTAAAGAAATGCAGATCGACAGAAATAATTTATCACTTCAGTTTATATCTCCTCCTCTGCATTGCCAGTTTTCAGCTCTCTACTGTAATGGTCATCTGAAAATAATATATAATATTCTGCTATACTGATTCATTTGGCTCCTAGGAAGACATGGATACCAGTTTTCCTATTTTACAGAAGTGAAAATGAAGTAGGGAGGGGTGGAGCACCTGGTTCAGTCAACAGGCCCCAAAACAAGGGCAGAATCCAGGTATGAGGGCAGTGTTGTTCCCATTGCCTGGTTTTGTGGGATATCTGCAGCTCTTCCTGGTACCAATACAAATCCTCTCACCCATGGTCTTACCCTGCTGGTGGATCTGGGCCTAAAAATTATGTAATTTGTGCATGAGCAACCCATCATGAAGATTCAGCTAAATCTTTGCCTCCTTTGTGAAGAGTGAGTGCTGGGAGAGAGCAAACAGAAATTACCGACCACTTGTGTCACGCTGGAGTCCTTGGGACTTTAAGGAAGAACAAAAGGCTGCCTCACCTCAGCGTGTAAATGCTGAATTATAAACACGCTCAAGCAGAGAAAGCTGAGGATGAAGAGGGTCCTTTATGAGAGCCCAGGAACAGGAGCTGGTCTTGTAGACTGCACCAACTGTACTGTAAAGGACCTGAGAGCTGTTGGGTGAATTAAGGATGGAGCATGTTCCAGTCCTGTTCTGAACACCCCAAAGGGCTGCTTTGTTGTGAACGCTGAATGTCTTTGCTGTTGCGGCTTTCCATCTGACACTTCATGTTATGTCAGAGCAGGGCTTTTTTGTGTGTTTAATATATTGGTGACTATGTGTTTTAATGAAGGTGCCCTGTATTCCAGAGCTAGCAAATGCACGATGTGTTGCTGCGGTCGCCAAGATAAGTAGTAATTTTTAAATAAACAGCAGTATAAACAGTTACATAAAACTCATGTAAATTGCTGGCACATAATTTTAGACTGGCTTAAGTTATGTAACTTACTCGTGGCCAAGTTTTTTTTTTTCTTTTTTTTTTCTTTTTTTTTTTTAATACTCAATTCACTCACTTTAAAATAAAGGGAGAAGTTTATTTTCACCTGTTTCTTTTCCAGTCACAATCTTTCTCTTACACTGATCATGCCTTTAACAGCTTATCAGAGAGATGGACAAAGGGAAGACACAAAACACTTCCTGACCCTATTGTAGATTTATTCAGGAAAGCACCTTCTTCTCCTGAGTGGAGCAAATAGCCTGAGCCACAGTAGAATTTGTTTCTTGTCTTGACATTTGTTTTTCCTTGCCTTTTCTGGTGTTTCCAAACAAATAATTTTGTTATTTATTAGCTTTCTTTGAAATATGAAACTGACAGAGAGCACCACCAGAAACCACTTCATGCCAACTTTTTCTGCTTGCTTATCTTGACGAAAAAAATTAATCATTTGCTCTCATAATGTCTTAGCAACTGGATTCAAGGACATAAAACACTGCCATTCATATGAATAAAATCAGGATGAAAGACAATAAACAAATACTTATCAAACAAGTGGAGAGACCTGAACATTAGTGGAAAGCAGGAATCTGTTGGTGTAGAGCATCACCAGCTCTGATGGAGAACTGTTTGCAGTATTTGGTCAGCTCCTCCTTGCTGTTTTCAAGCATTCTTTCCAGCCTGATTTAAGAAAGGAACCCAATTTTGAACCAGATTTTCAGTTCAGGCTGTGTTTATGCCTCTCTCATGTTTGGAAATCCTCCAATGATAGGAGAAAGACAAGTCATACCAGCTGTAGGGACTATTGACAGCATAATGCTTCCATTAGGAAAAAACAAATGTTTGGCACTGAGCAGTTTGTGCAAACACAGAAGTTAAAACACAGTCATGCCCTGGGACTTGCATTTCCAGGTACAGCTTAAATTAAAACCTGAGCTCCAAACTGTTCTAAATACTAGTGTTCATTATTTTGGATCTTATCTATCATTTCAGTTATTTCTGTAAACTTATCCAAGGCTCTTTGTACTGGGTTAGTAGAAGCGTCAGTAAAGCTGAAGAGGAATGAAAAAAGATGTAAAAAAGCAGCTCTGTGCCCACCTGAGGCAAACAAAGCCCTGCTGTGGTGTGGTGGGAAAGAGCTGCAGCAGGGTTTGAGGGCCTCTCAGCATAACAGGACAGTGCAAGACAGAACACCAAGAAAAGCATCTCTAGACTATTCCTAGAGAGAACATCTTCATTTGGAACTTCCATGGTTATAAATCTTCACAATTCTTATTTCAGAGATTTTTTTTTAATAATCAAATACTTTATTTGCAGTAAATCTTCTTCCCAACCGCTCTGGGTTCCTTTGCTTTTGCACCTGCTAATAATAACCAATGATTTTAAATTACCTTTCTTGTGGCCCTGTTTCTGGATGTTCCTTTGACCCAGGCCAGAATACTCTATTTTATGTCTTGACATTTATGGGAACCATTATGACAGCAGGCTAGGTGCCAAAGACACATCTTTGCTTGATCATGGTTTCACTAGTTCATCTTAAAGCAAGTCTGCATTATAGAAATGATTTATAAGACACTATTTTAACTGAAATTTTAATAAAATTCTCACCAAGAGAATATATGTATTAAAAAAAAAAAAAGATCTTTTTTCTGAAGTATTTGATTAGCATTTTCTAAATCCCAGCAATTCTTTATCTGTTTGCAATAAGACCAGCTATTTCAGAACAAGAAGGAAATTTTTTCCTCTGTTAGTGAAAATGACATTTCTTATTAACATTTTATAAATAACTAAGAAAATGTGCCATGTGGGTGCACATTCAGCCTTCCAATATGGGCCAGTGGTTAGAAATCAACAATGGATTGTAATAACAGCCAAGATTTGTTTCTCAGCCCTAAAATGACAAACATATCCCACTGTGGAAGGAAAAGTGGGAGAGAGCATGTGTTAGGACTGTGAGATGAGACTGGAGAATAAATGGGGTTCTTATGCAGAGGCTTCACATCCCAGAAAAGCTTGGCTTGGATTCTGCAAGCTTCCCCTCCCAGTGGGAATGTTGTTCTCCTGTGATCTGTGCAGCCAGAGCTGGGGGGAAGCTCCCACATGCAAGGACCAATTGTTGGTGTGAAGTGCACACGGGGCAGGCTCAGCTTCGTCCCAAAGCATGACATTAAAATCTAATTAATAATGAGCAGCTGGGATAATGCACACAAAAAAGTAAATCTGTCTCAATGTAGGAGGCAGAGCACTGCACAGTGTGGGGAGCAAAGGAAGAAAATACACAGACACTAATTCAAGTTACCTGTTTAAGGGGATTCCACTCCTTGTCCTCTGGTTCTGTGGTATAAAGAGGGATTTTTCTGCATAGGTGTTGATTAACCATATTAAGGCCTTTATTTCTTTATTGACTAATCTGTACAATAACTTAAAGAGCTTTCACCTTCCCTAGCCATGCAGGCAGGTGTTGCAGGCAAAACAGCCTTGATTTGAGGAGTTTTTACTTAATTTAATTTATTGCCAAGTAACACAAATTTCTAATAATTCGTTACAAGTGAGAAGAAAGTAAATATAATTAAAAAACCCCAGCATTTAAGTGAACACCTTCCCCCCATCCTTACTAGACTGAGCTTAATCCACTTATCCTGCCCCTTTCCTGCTGTCAGCCTCCCTTCTCTCTGCTGTGGCTCTCACTCCATGCTGGGTTCTCCATCACACTGAGCCAGGCCAGGCCAGTTGTGTGCAGCCCACGGCCTCTCCTGACCTCCCACTCCTTCCCTGGCTACTGGAACCTTCCATCCATGCCCATCACTGTGCTCAGGAGTGAGCCAGCTGGGTGCTCAGGTGAGATCTGACTGAGCTCAGACATGGGTTAAGAGGGAGCTCATGGCTGAGCCATGGGTGTTCAGTAAATGAACTGGGTGCTCATGCACAAACTGATGGGTGTTCATGCCTGAACTAACTGGGCACTCGTGCATGGAAGCAGCAAACCCTGCACTCGATGCTCGATACACAAATCAGGAGCTTGCAGCAGATCCCAGAACCTGATTCCAAATTTACAGACATGCATCAGCTCTGGGGGTCAGATCTGATTACTGGAACAGGATCAGGCTTTGACTGGGGAGGAAAATAAGACCCAGACCTTTGATGCTCTTCAGTGGTCCAGGAAAGTCCATGATAAGGCCAGAGAAGACTTAAGATGAAGCTGTGAGCAGGGAAACTTTGCCATAAACCCTTTGAAGACATTCTGGTTTTGTTGAAGTCTTCAATGAGTCTTCATTCCCAAATCCATTAATCAAAATACCTGCTAAATCATGGACCTCCTTCAAGACAGAAGCTGAAGGTCTGGAGTCCCAGTCCTGCCACTGACTACATGGAATTCACCTCTTCTATGCCATGCCTATGAACTGGAAGCTGTAACAGCCACATGCAAACAACAAAAAAATCCCCCAAAACTTACTGATTTGCTAAGTCAAAGCAAATGTAAAAGACAAAGCAGTGTAAAAAATTCAACAACATCATGATACAAGCCTTTTTCCTTAAAAACCAAGGCAGACAAAAGTAGAGTCTGTATGTCTGGGTTTTCTCAGAGCTATTCATCCTGAGCTGCTGTTCAAAATCCATATAAAACACAAAGCAGGAGGAAAGAATGATTCAGCTGAGTAACCGGTGTTTGATTAGCTACATTCGTTAATTACACCATCACTTAATATGTGATTCATGTTCAAAGGTGATTTTAAATACATAACAAACTTAAATAATAGAAGGTCTTAAATTTTATGTTAAGTCCAGCGCATACTACAGACATTGACAGGAGCTAGAAATAGAAAGGTTTGTTTTAACTTTTATACATTTCTGTACTGGCTAGGCATAAAAATAGAAGTCAAATTGCACAGTCCTGTTAGCTACCAAAATGTAACGTGCAAATAAAGTGCCCGGGAGACCTAATAAAATGGCATAAATGAACTACTGTAAAAAATATCAGACCACACCTATTCAGCAGGATAAATTCAAATGTCTTACAAAGAAATGTATTCTCTTTTCTTTTAATGGAGCAAGAACTGTTTTAAGGAAAGAAAGAACGAGTTTCAAAACATACAAAGAAACTTTGAATGATAAGTGGAAAGGGTTTCAAGATGAAGTGCAGAATGCTGCTCAATTCCACTATGGACTGGACCAGAATCAAGCAGTGACACAGCATCTGCTTTAGAGAGACAGAGGTATTATTGTTAAAGCACTTTGTTTTCATAAGATTCGTGTGCACAAGCATTCATCTCCATAACCAGGGTTCTTCTAGAAGTCAAAGAAAGCACAGGCTTGCAGCTTTCCACTCTGACACTGCTGTGTGAGCAGACAGTTGCCACCAAAGTGGAGAAAGATACATATAGGTATCTATATAGAAATATAGCAATATATCTGAATATTTAGGTCTTTGAGGATCACTGCAGGGAACCTGCTATGGAACAAATCCAGACTTGGTCAAATATAGAAGGCCAATTTTTGATGTGCCCATGGGGGCAAGCAGAAGCCCACACAAAATGATGAGATTATTTGTGAAAGGAATACCCTCAAGAACAGAACATGCAGAATCACAATCAAAATGTACAGATCACTCCTGTGAAGTTTTGGAAGTTTTTCACACTGAAATCTTTAACATAAATTTTCCATTGACCTGGAGAGAAGCCAGCTGAGAATCCCAGATTCAGGTTTCTTTTGAACAGGTCTCAAACAGCCCCTGGCTCCTGATTCCTGAGCACAGGTGCTGACCTTGGTGCAAAGGCAGCTCCACCCATCCTTTGGCTGAGACTCCCAATGACAACAGCAAATTCTGCTGTGCTGTTCTGGACTGGGACCCATTTCATGCAGCTGTGTGACAGCAACATCCTGGGTGCACTGCATATCCAGCCAGGACTGAAACAGTGACTCAAAGACAATTAAAATTATTCTCATTCAAAAAAAATTCTGAAATGGACCACAAAGTGTTTTGGAAGATGGGAGTCAGGGAATGACCTTTTCTCAAAATTTAAGCAAAACATAACTCCTTATTTTCTGATCTAAGCCAATCTGTTTTGTTTTGTTTTGTGTTTTAAAGAGCTATGCTGACTGAAATTAAAAATCTTCTCTCCATCCAAAAAAAATCCTGGAAGGCAGCTGGGAAGTTCTGACAAACATGAAATACTCTCCTAAAATACCAAACTAAACAAAAAGGTAAAAAGGGCTAAAGTGGCCTAGACAGCTCAGCATCACTATCTGGGAAATAACTTGGCATCCACAGCTACAACCAAACAGAGAAGATTAGCTTTGTTTGCTACATCAAACATGTCTTTCTTCTTCTCTCTTCAAACATAAATAGTTCCAGGCTCTAAAATAAATTAGCTCAACTTGGGTTATACAAGCTGTTTCATTTTTTTTCTTCAAAAGGGAATATAGATGTTTGTTTAAAAATTGTAAATAAAATATAAACAGAGATTTTTCATTGCATGGTGATCCTTTCCAGTAGGTAGTGATCAGCACTATGTCCATTTTTCTTCCTTATTCTATACTTTGGGATCACAGCATTATTATGGCTACTTCTGATGAGAAATAGATGAAAAAAAATCATGCAGTAAGAGGAAGTTTATCTGTACTTATTCACTGTAAATGCAAAATAATAAGCAGGTTTTAAATCCACAGGAAAAAAAAAAGGTAAGAAAAAATTACTTAACATTACTTCTAATTTTTTTCCTTTGAAAAAACCTGCTCTCTTTATGTGTATGTGTTGTGGGGAACATGTGAACCCTAGAAAGGCTGATTAGTGAAAAAGAACAGCCCTGAAAAAAAGCTTTGCAGCACTTGCTGCTGGTCCCTAGTGGGATGCTCCTGGGAGCTGAGTGCTGTCTGTCTGTCTGGGTTATGCTGCTCTGGGGAATTGTTCATCGAGATGGTTTCAGTGGTGTCCTCTGGGACAACAAAACATCCTGCAGTACCAGTGTGCTGCTACAAACACAAAGCTCTCCCTGGCTTCCAACTGTGGCAAGTTGTTTTATGTGTAAACGTGGAACGTTTTGATTGCGTTTTCAAAGATGTAAAACTAAAGCAGGTCCTAAATACTTCCATGGTGGGATGTGAGGTTTGGTTCTAGGGCACAATTAGCCAAGGACAGGGTTTTTTTTTTCCTCAATATTACAGTGATGCTTCACATCCTTCCTAAAACTGGCTGGGGTGAGGTGTCTCTGGCTTTGAATCTTTCTCTAGCATGGAGCAGATTATTACTTTTATTATTGATTTATGTCATGCCTGTCTGCTTCCAGCCTCAAAACACTTTACTAAGTTACAATATACTTAGGAATCATTTCATGTCAGCCACCACCACACTGCAGCCTTCTCCAGAGGGAAACTGAAGGGAGCCATTAGGATGGTGCCTGCAACATTAAACAACAATCCAGGAAAGGAAGTAAAGAATACTCTGGCTCCTTAAAGCAATGGCTGAACAGAATGCAGCCACTGAGCTGCCATCCAGCTGGGACACCAAAGTCAATACCCATTCACCGTGTGTGGTTAAAATTAAATCTCCTAATGAAGTGAGATGGTTTTAGTGGTTAGAGAGTGAGTGCAAAGTATTATTCTCCTGTATGATTATTTGTAAGTTATACAGCTAACAAGGGAAAAGATCACACACAGGAAAACAGCAGACAGTTAGGTAATGTTCCAAGCTCAGTTTCTAAAAGGCATTTGGAATAAAATAAAGCTTTGGAAAAAAATATATTAAAAAAAAGGAAAAAAAAAAAAGAAAAAAAAGAAAGATGACATGGGAAAAATGGAATTGGAAGTTTTTCACTGTTTTTAGGGAACTAAACTAAACTGAACAAAATTGATGTCAGTTTTTATTCCCTATAGTTCAGATCCAGAGAAAAGAACATTGTTAGTTTCTGTTAATGAGTAGGTATTCCCTAAACACTGTTGCAAATGCTCCTGAATTTTAATTTGCTTAGAAAAAGAAATAGTAAAGTATTGAGGGAAAAAAACCCCAAACACCTTAACAGCCTTTTTTCTATTTTTTTTTTTTTTTTCTGTTTTGTTCCTGAATTAGCAAAATTCTTTGATGATTTTCTGGACAGGAGGTTTATATATCTGACTAAAAAGATCCTCACACTTTGTTATCAAGCTCTCCTTTCAGGGCTGGTAATTGCTAGCTGGTTCTAATCATTCTTGCAAGTGATCATTTGAAAGGTTCATTTTATGACCCCTCAAAGTAGCACAAAGAATCTCACTCCATAATGTAATAAACAATTCTACAAACAGTGCTTAATTAATTCCTGAAAGTCACCAAAAGGAGCTATTAATGATCTTTCTTTTTATCTAACCATAAATATGCAAGTCTCCTGGGACAAAGGATTTAAAAAGAATATTCTGGCAAGACTAACTGTCAACTTGATAAAACATAAAATGATCCCAAGTGAAGGTAGTTCAGCATACAGGGCAGGGCTACCTGGTCTGATCAGAAAGTTAGGTCAGGTTGGATTAAATTTCTTTGAATGCTGTGTTTATCAAAAACAGGACACCACTGACATGGTACAAACCAGGCTCACCCCAAATGAATACCCAAGAGAAAAATACTGCAACCTTCAGAAAATTATTTTTTAAAATTAGCTCTGTTTGGTTGTTTTTTTCCAGTGAAAATACCAAGAATCATTATAATTAGGGGGTGGACAATGTTTCAGAGTTATTTAAAATACAACTATTACAAAGAACAGTCTGATATTTGCTAGAGAAGTTTGGTGTTTTAGGAGCCCAAGTATTGTTTTCACAAGTAAATCAGGCAGTGGGAAGCTCTTAAATGAAATTTAGTTTCCTGGCAACACAACCCATTGCTGAAAATTAGATTTAGGCTTCTAAAGGGCTTTGATGTTTTTGAAAATCACACTTCCTGCAGCACTGCACAGCTGACTTGGTGTAATACAGTAATTTTCCTTCTACTGAGGCTATCAGGGCATTATCACTTTGATGGCCTCAGTGGTGTCTGGGAGCTTGGGTTTTTTCATAGAATGTGAAAAACTGTTTTGCTGGGCGCAGCCAGTGATGAGTGGAATCTGTGACCAGAAGCAGGAGGAGGAAAGAAAGAACGTTCCTTTTCCAAAATAAGCTTCTGTAGTGCTTTGGGGGCTTGTGCTGATGCCAGTGGAGCCTGTGCACTGCATGTCCCACCTTTGGAAGGGCTCCAGGAGCTGCTGGACCCTTGGGGGACAGGGTCCTCCTGAACCTCTCCTGCTGGAACCATCTCTGGGACACACACCCATGGAAACACAAATCAACTCCCCACCACACAGCCAGGAGGGTTCTGGAGGTGAGTATGGAAATTTTGGGTTTAGGCACCTCGGAAAGGAGTTCTCAATGATTAATACAAAGAAACAAACACAGCAGGAAGCATGAAGGGAGAAACTGGGGGAAACAGCTGAGAAGATTTTCAGGCCCCCACTCCTTGACTCCCCTGGGCAGGACCAAGGAGGCTTCAGATCCCCAGTCCCTTGGCCCATGGGAGGATTCTTGTTCCCACTGGAAGCTGAGGCTGTGGATTGCTGTGCTTAATACTGAAGAACTTACTGTTCCAAAGATTGTAGAAAACCTGAAAGTTCCTTTAAACAGGAAATTTTAAAAATTCTCATTTTTGTTCTAATCTTCAATAAAACTTGCTTTTTTTCTTAATGTTGGAATTTCCTGTGGAACAGAAATTCTGTTTTAAAACCATCTCTATTCAACAGGGCTATTCAGATGAAAGCATTTTCTTATTCATTGCACTTTGCAGCTAACTGGTGCCACCCCAAATGTATCACTCTTCCAAGAATGATGTGGCAACCCTGGAATAGCTAATTAATTGGGCTGTATGATGCCTCTGCCAGAAGTTTCAGCTTCCAGAGGCATTCCTTTAAGGAATGGTGGTGTGGGTTTGGCTTTTACAAGGATACACATGGTTTCAGGAGCCCACAGGCACCAAAAGTTAGTTTGTGTTTTGTAACTGCTCATCTCAACCCAGTCATTGAGCTGATGTCTTAACCACAGTGAGTCAAGCAAACTTCTTCAAAGCACTCATGGAGAAAACTTTTCGTTAATTTTTTTTTTATTATTATTTTTTTTAAATAAAAATTTTGTCCTTGGGTAATCTTTCAAGAAAATTCCACTTCTATGTCTGTTTACTGGGAAAATAATTACATTTAAACACTACTTGCATCATAATACAATCTCTTGTAGATAAATACCTTTGCCACTTAGCCCTCAAATTTTTATACTTTGTTAAGGGGACTGAAAGATGTCTAAATCCAATACCTTTATACTTGGTCACCACAGCTGAGTTGACACTGAGGGGTTCTTGGAAGGTGACAGTGAGTGATGTACTGCTCGTTACCATGAGACAGACATTGGTTGGCGCCTCGGGGGCTCCTGGGAGAGAAGAGAAAACATCAGCTCTTCAGCACAACAAATCCTATTCAAACAATGTTCCTGTGCCTTCAAAGAACCCACTGAAAATCACCCTGCAATTGTGAGCTTTGGGTTGTAGGTGTTTGTGTTTTCTGCCTTTTGAGCATTTTAATTAGTGCCCCTGCTAACAATATCCTGCAGACACCATTTGTTTCCATCATGGTTTTTGGCTCCTTTTTGGTTAAAAATATCTTCCTGCATATATGTAACCCAATAAAACAGATTCATGCTAATTATGTCAATGAAAAGACCCTATGAATCTCTTTGGGTGAATAGGAGGAGACAGAAAGGAAAAAAACACAAAGAGCTAATGAAACCTTTATGGTTTCACTAACAAACTGAAATTTATCAAAAAACAGAAAACATTTTTATGTTATTTGGATTCAAAAATTACAACTTCCACACTTCTTTCAGTGTAATAGTTCCAAAATGCAGCTGTCAATTGAGGCCCAACATTTTTGTTTAAAAAAAGAAAAGGAGGGAAAAAAAAGCTTAATTTACAGAATTATCAATCAGACTCAATTCAGAAATCAAACACAAAATGTCATGACTTACTGCTGGGATTGATTAAAAAAATCAGTATATTAACTTTCACTACATTTCTTTTCCTGTATTTAGTATCCAAGAGGAGGAGCACTACATGTCTTGAAGAAATAACCTTAGCATACAATAAATTTGAGAAAATTATTTGTAAGTACATTTATATAAAGATAGTTGTAAAAATGTTAATAGCAATGATTGTATTTCATCACATAGGCTAGAGCTAAAAGATCCACAAAAAAATCCAGGCCTGCTTAGTCCTTCATTTGGGCCCAAATTCCCATTTAATTTGGATACAGATTCACTTGTACAGCTGTTTAAAGTGACTCAGTTTGTGGCTGTGGTGATGAAATGGGTACCAAGATTAAGATTAGTGCTTACCAAAACTAAGGTTAAATTTTCACAATACTTAGGTGCAAAATGAATTTTCCCATCCTGATCAAATATTTAGAACAATCCCATTCCAAAATAGTAAGTTCTTTTGAAAAATAATCAAATTACACCAGAGAAAAGGCCAATGTCCCCATCCCTCTTCCTGCCTATTTGTATGTTGTTTTATAGCATCCTGTTTTAAATTCTAAACATGTTAAATGAGATCCAGGAGTAGAGATAAGCAGGGCACAATCATCACATCCTGAACAAAGAATTGGGATGTTGGATGTCTTATTAATGTTATGCAGTCTAAGGAGCTGTCCTTGTTGCTCTCAGATTGTTCTAAACCCATTTCCTTCTCCCTCTTGGAAAGGCCATTTCACCTTTGTGCCTCAGTTTCCCCATGCCAACCCCCTCCTGCTCCACAGCAGTGCTGTGAGAATCAGCATCTTTGGAGAGGGCTCTCAGCTGCAGATTCCTGCCTGGAATTCTGCTGTTTCCCTGTACTTGATGCCTTTGGTTTTTGCCTTTTTTCCTTTTAAATGTTCTCTGTATTCTTCACACACCTACCTGTAGCTCTGTAGCCTATTGTGTCAGTAGTTTTCCCAGTACTTTTCCAGAGCCCTTCCTTAAGCAGAAAGACAAAACAAATTCCAGAGCTCCAAGCCCTGGGAGGTGCAGAGACCCAGCACTATCTTGTTTCTTCCTGAGAACCAAGGTTGAGAACAATGTTCCAAGATACATTTTCTTGGACAGAGCACAGCTAGTGCCGATGGGGGAACTCCAGAGAAGGGGCTTGACCTGGGCGGGAATTGCATCACTTGTCCTCCTAATTGGTGCTTTTTATCCATTATGTTAATTTCCTAAAACCTATAAAAATGTACTCATCCCTGTAGGGATGGGCTTTTGTGGACATCGTTCCATAACTGCCCCCGAAGGCCTTCAAATAAACATCCTCTTCTTTTACCTCCTTACCAAAATTACCTTGAGTTTCATTTCCAGGTTGAGAAAAAGGCAACATACTCACGGGCATGCTCGTAGCCGGCCTTCATGCGCTGGTAGAGCCTGGCCCTCCACTCCCAGCCCTTGAGCTGCTTTTCCCTCTCGGTGCTCTCCATGCCCAGCCCTTCACTCACTGCTTGCGCTGACAATTCTGCCACTCTCTGTTGGGCCTCCTGCACCAGCGTGCTCAGGTGTGTAGACCTGCTCTCCACGGTCTCAACTTCCAGGAAAAGGGGGAAATAGGAAGTGCTCAGCAAAATTTTGGTGGTCAAAATAGGTTACGATGTAAAATGTACCCAAAAGTATGTATTCTATCACCATCTTCATGAACTGTTAAAACCAGATGTGGCAGTGTTCTTTATCTCTTCCATGACCCATCCTCCCTCCAGGGGGATATTTTCTGTGAATGAGCCATTGAGTCTCACTGCAGGACTGATAAAATTCCATCATCCCATTGTGGGATGCTCCACCCAGGGGCAGGAGCCAAGCATTCCTACCTGGATATAATCTGAGACTCACAACACCGCAGTCAGCCTTTCCCCACTGGATTCCCAGAGGAAGACTGGACCCATCTGCATCACCACTGGATCTTCAGAGGAAAACTACACCCTTCTACAGGATCATTGCTTCACCAGAAGCACATCTGTCACTCCAGGATTACTGCAGCCACCATTTAATGGGACTGTACCAACACCCCGACAAAGAGGGTGTCAGGTTGTATTCTGACTCTGGAAGTGTTGCTGTATGATTGCATTCATTTTAATTTTCCTATTAAATTGTATTCTGACTTGGGATCTCCCAGTGCTTTGCTTTCAAAGAAGTACACATGTGTACTACTATAGAGCACCAAGACTGGCAGGTTTTTGACACCAAAACACCAGAGGAGCAAATATATATGTGGATATGAATGTGCTATTTCCAAACTGGGACCATATGGGACAAATTAGATTGGAAAGGACCCTTTCTGGATGACTCCTCTTCAAAACAGGCTCAGACAGGAAGTCAGACTGAGTTACTGAAGGCATTATCCAGTCTGATTCGAAAACTTCCCAGGATGGATGGAGACTGTTCCACTGCTTCACTGTCCCTATAGTGAAAAAGGTGTTTGTTTTATCCAGCCTGAGCCTCTCATTTTAACTTTTGCCTCTGTCTCCTGTAACTGTATGACAGCCAGAGTTTAGCAGAATCTAAGAATAACCCTACTGATGTGAAAAGTGCCCTGGGATCTTTGTAGCCACAGGAGAGCAAAGAATTACTCAACACCTCTGACATCCAAAGGGTTGTTTTTGAAGAATGTTTGTCTCTAAGACTTTGCTTCCAGAAGCTGGCTTGAAGCCATCCTTCTTAAGTTTGATCATTCCTCATATGGACATCAGGGACATATGGCCAGGCTCCCTGGAACCTGCTGGTATCCTCTGAACTGTTGTTTACTGGGAGGCCAGAGGTGATAGGATTTCCTGGATCCATGCCTACAATAAACATGCAACACATCTGATAGCACAACAGGACTGAGGAAGGAGATTTTATGTGCCAGAGCTTCAGGTGGTTGAGAATTGGCATCGGTTCAAGTTCTGACAAAGGATCTGTCTCTATCTGTTTAATCAAGGTTCAGATCCACATTTGTTGAGTCTTGGAAACGTGTCCAATCAGCCAGTAGAAATTTTAATCTTATTTTTATTTGGGTTAACATAAACAAACCAAACCATGAATATATTTAATCATATACAGTTTCATAATAGTAGCTGAAAAGACAAAACTTTGTCTTTTCCCCAGCTAAATTAGTATTTTAAATGCTGTACTCTCCGATCTTAGTTATTTTGTTTTTAAAAGATGTTGGGTTCCTGTTGAGATTTATAAAATCTGAGTTCCATGTGGAAATGAAGATCCTAGTTTTACTATCTATTGCTTTATCTGCTGCTGCTCCAGGCAGAAATCCAGGTGATACAGATGGAAGCTGTCTGTCCTCCAGATCCTCTTTTCTACAGAGTTAGATTAGAAGCTATAATGAGATTTCAGCTGGATGACTACAGCTAATATATACAGTGGAAGAGAAAAGGTTTTTCCATGAAGGAAGCTTTTTGTGTGCACTCAGAATAAGGAATTCCTCTATTTTGCCTTCTCCCAGCTCTGTGCTGTACACTTGTAATCACATTAAGAGATGCTGCGTCCAGTCCCAAAACCAGGTGAGTCAGGATTTTACCCTCCCATTCAGCCTGTGGAAATGTTGCTCAATTATCCACCAGAGAGAAATGAAAATACTCCTGCTGGGTGCTGGACCACGTTCCTGCAGCCCTGAGATGATACAAACAGGATTTAACTTGAACAGGGTTGGTTGAGTATGGAAAGCAGAGCAGAAAGTCTGGAGAAAACAGAAAGTGACTCAGTTCCACAAGAGTGAAGCCACGCACAAAGATGCTGTGAACCTTTGTTTTGAGGGCTGAAAATAAAGTTTTGTATTTTGCTCTCAGCCCCTGCAAATCCTTCAGGTAAGAAGCCCAAACAAAAAGATTGTTTGCGTTTTACCGAGAATGCTTCATCCGTTATTTCAATCAGAAAAACTAAAAATCAAGATAAGTGAAGTGGAAATTTGGTGGCTATATTTTGAAATGGAAATGAAGTGGTTATATATTCATATTCTCTGTGTTCATAGGCATGTTTGCATTAATTACAGGAAATGAATACTAATTTATGATTGCCCCTGCTTGCCATCAGACTGCATTTATTTACAGATGAGGTCAATGAAAAATTAGTTTAGTCTTTTTTACTGCTGTTTAGAACACTCAAGACTGTGTTTTCCTCTAGATTTGTCATGGTTAATGAATGTTGCTTCAGCAGTCAATCATGTACTCTAAATGCTGTCACACTTTTTTTTAAAGCCTCAGTCATGAACCATGACAGAAAAATAAACAAATAAATATAAAACTAAAAAACTCTTTTCACTGAGCAGCTACACTATGCAAAAATCTCCAGGGAAGGTTAAAGGAGGCCAGAATAAATGATAATATAAGTGCTGTGGATATAGAAAAGCAATAAAGGTGTACCAACACTGAAGGTCTGGCAAAAAAACTCAACATGCACATGCACACACACTCTCCAGTGAAAAAACTGGCAATGTTAGTAGCCTCAAGGTGCAATTTCCTGGAGCACTGAGATTGACACGCCAGCACTAAATGTTGTTAATTTAACTAACTTCAAATTAATGGCAGACTCTGCAGTGGCTGAACCCCTCAAACACAGTCTCATTATAGCCTTGCTGGGAATGTCCTAAATATAGGCATTGACAGCTTAAAACAAATTCTCTTACATCGGGGTATTTTTAGACCCACGTAAGGCGTCAGAGTTTGTGTCATGGTATATGGTTGATTAATTGGGTTGGTAAGTCACTCTCCAACCCACAAACTGGGCATAAAAAGGCCCATGAAGGAATACAAAGAAGTTTTATAACTACAATATGTAGTTACAAGCAATATTGGTATTCCAGTAAAGTGAGAAGGTCTGTTTTGCGTTTAGATTTTCTCTGGTTCTGTAGAACTTTGAAATTCTCATTTAAGTGGGATTTTAGGCCATCTGAAGATCAGTAGTAAGGGGTCTGTGGGGAATGGAAGTGATAGATTTCCACACAACTGGCCTCCTGAAGGCAGCATAGCCAAAATCAAAAAGATAATCAAAATAAAGCAAAGTCTAGACAACCCATCATCCTTTCATTTTTGATGACAAACTCTACATTTCAGACCAGGATCTTTGAATCCCTGAGGTCCTGTTGCCACATTTTTAAGGATTTTTTTCTCAAAATTGCTATTAACCCAGCTGCCCCTGTGTTAATCACATTAGAAGCTCAACCTGGTTCATTAATTGGTGTATATGAGACAGAGAACAAAAAAGATCTACTGAGCACACATCCAATGAGCAGATATTGCTGCAAACATCCTCCAGCACTCTTGTTATAATCATCCCTACAATAAAACCAGACAATTTTTGTGTGCCCTGTAATTGATTTTCCCTAGCAACAGCAGAATTGATCTCATGCAAGCAAGTATCTAAGTCAATTTGTGCTCTTTACTTACAGTGTGGGCTTTCCTTTGCCCCAACGTGTAGAAGGGTCCTGGCAATGGGGATGTTGTTTGTCAAAATGGCAATATCCAAAGGAGTGAGTCCCTCGCTGTTTGGTGTGTTCAGGTCCAGTTCCTCCAGGGTGTATTGATAAAGAAGAATCTGAACAGCATCCAGGTCCTGCTGCTCTACAGCCTCAAACATAGCTTCATTGCACTGAAAATTCTGTGTGTCAATAAAGACAGAAATTTAGTAAAACTTTTCATATATTAGTGCTATAAAAATAGAGAAAATTTTTGTTTTGTGAGATTGCTTCTCAAAATAAAATATTGCTCCTTCTGCCCCAAGTTAGGCTCAGCTTGAAGCATGGCAAATGGTTGCAGCAGAATTGAGCTTGGTCTACCCCTGAAGTGCTTGAAATTGCTTCAGGTATGTGGGAAGATTCAAGTGAGATTTAAACCATATGGAACAAACACATCCTTCTGCAGACATCTGCTCTGTAATCAAACTCTATCAGCAACATTTTGTTTGCAGTGTGAAGCTGGGTGATACACTACAGTTTTGGCAGAGCCTTGGACTACTGAGTTTTTCAAACTCAAACTTTCAAGAAAACTACAATCAGGTGATGAAAATCCAAATCAAACAAGCAATTTTGCAGAAATCCCCTCCCAGTTCCTGTGTGAGCCAGCATGTTCATTCTACCACCTCAGTTATTTCTAGGTGCCTGTGTTATTGCATTTAAGTTGTAACTAGAAATAACCTTGAAATTTATAGTCCTTAAAAACAGAAGAAGAAATGTGTCTGAAAAATTGGACTGCCCAGTGTGCATGTCTGAGCAGCAGCAATCAAACCCAGGAACTTTCATGGCACCAAGTCTGAGGCAGGAAGAACCACTGAACCTTTTCCTTACCAATGTCAAGGAGATAAAAGAATGGCACAACACAAAGGCCCCTGTTGTTTCTTAATTGAGCTGGGGAGAAGCAGGTGCAGGAGAGTAGCAGGGCCTGCAGGTTTCTTTTATGAGAACATCCTTCTGGAGCCTGCAGTAACTCCAAGTTATTTGCCAAGATTCTTTAAATTCTCTCCCAGTGTCCCATTGCCATAATTACCTGATAGGGTTTTTCCCTCTTTGGAATGAATTAGCAGGAGCAGGAGGCCCAGCAAGGCAAGGAGGGCTCAGAGCACAGATTTGGATACGCAGAATAAACCAGCTCCCTGTGTCCCAAAACCACAGGCAGGGAGCACTGAGAAAATTCTCATCACAGAATGCACTCTTTATTCTATGAAATAAATATTGAATTGAAACCATTTTCCACTGTGATTAGAAGTCACTTCAACCACTCTAAAACTTCATTTTCTTTTTTAAATTGATATAGTTTTATTTGGCATATCTGTGTCCAAGTTTGCTCTCGGTGAAGCAACACTGACCTGCTGGAACATCTTTTGTCTCCTCATAAAACACATGGATTAGGTTTCCAAGCAGCTCTGGAAACTGCAGTCCCCAGCTCCACCATGGAATCTGATCAGTTCTCCAGGGGCTTTTCTTAAATGTGCATGACTTAAAAAGTGTCTTCAGAAATTTTCAGGCCTGACAGGGATCTTCTGGTCTGCTCTTTTCACGTGAAATATTGGTACCACACTAAGAAATTGCAAAGGTGATGCTACCTAAAACTTTTGGTGCAGACCCCATCTGTGCTGAATATTGGGCATCAGCAAAACAGGAAGACAAATGTACATAAGATGCCCTTTACCCCAAACTGCCAATATAAAGAAATGGGATACTTATGTTAAGATAATGATCTAAGGATGAGATGAGCTGTGCAGCAATAAAGCAAATTTGGGACAGTAGTTCTGACTTGGGAATCGACCTTGGAGACACTGAAGTACAGAACAGTTCATGTTAGAGAAATGTTTTTTCTGTAGGTTTATTTTTTTCTGTAGGTTTCTGTGCAGAATAAAAGATATGAGTTAATCATCAGTGCTAATGATGGGGCTCTGTCACATTCTTGGGTTTAGACTTTTCTCCAGATGGTGAGATTCAGGTTTAATTTTATAACCAAATACTTTGACCACACTCCAGGTACAAGATAAAAATCTCAGAAAAAAGGATAGTTGAATGGTAAGCAGCTCTATTTGTCATTATTTATCAACTCCTCTGTTCAAGATAAAAATTGTTTGTAAGGACATGCACTGTCATTAGTGAGAACACATGTCCAGAAAACTTTAGAAGACAGCATATATTTCCCTTATTATATTATAAAACTTCAAAAATGTCAGAAAATTTTACTGCAATGCAGGAATATTTCTTATCATTCCAGTAGCTCCACATATCTCCTGTCTTGCTTATGTAAAACATTTATAATCTTGATATCAGAGACCTTACTCTTATTCTGGTGTTTTGCCTAAAGGGATGAAGTTATCTTGCTAGAAATGAAAAGCCTTTTAAGTAATCATAATTACATTATAATTACAAAATATTTTAATTATTGGTATGATTCTGATACTTCTGTATGTCTTCAGCTCCACTTAACAGTGATATTGATTTAACAGCTGTATGTCACTGTATTATAACTCAAAATTAACAGAGAGCACTGATGTTTGAAGTACAGAGGAAAAAGAAAGCTGTGCTCTTCAATCTGTGTAACTTCATTATTAAGATGAAGAATTGTGAACTGATAGGTTTCTTTTTCATAGAAATTATTAGAAATGTAAAATCAGAAAACCACAGAAAGGTTTGGGCTGGAAGGGACCTTAAAGATCAACTTGTGCCAACAGCCTGCCACAGGGACACCTTCCACTAGAAATACATTCACCAATTCTTCTATATCAGCATTCTAAACAACATTCATTTCATCACTCTTAACATCCATTTCAAGTTCTTTTTCTACTGTTACTGGAACTTTCTCTACAGGGTTCTTTATAGGAATACAGGATAGTCATGCTTCAGAATCTTCTACATTTTGATCCAATCAGAAAACAAACTACTCTTGTAACTGATCACAGCTATGAAAATTACTTATTGAGCAGTGGATTAATCAAGAGCATATTACAAAGGGAATTGTTTGAAGGAAATGGAATGACTGCATTAGTCTGCATTTCTTTTAGTTAAGTTTAGTTTTGGAAACAGTCTGGGAGCAAAATAAAAAGGTAAAGCTGATGATATCACTGGGTGAAAGGCTGTGGTGCTCACTCAGGACAAGGTAGTTATTTCTCTCTTCACATTTTCCCTTCTGTGGCACTGGGTACACATATGGTTTTCCCTTTTTAAAAAACCAGAATAAGTAATTATCTTTTAATTGGCTTTACATATGTGCACAAAAGTTAAATGAGTTAGCATTTGTAGAGTGCTACCCTAAGTGCTCAGTATCATTATTTAGCTTTAATTCCAATTCTTGGACTACATCTCCTAAGTTTCTTCCATTATAGAAACAAAAAATTCACTATTACATGATAGTAAAAGAGAGATGGCTAACTTCACTATTATAGCTGAAATTAACCCAAATTATGTCTGACATAAGCATTTGGTCCTTTTTAAATATATATATGTAGACATACACACACCCCTAAATCTAAAAAGAGATTTTACCTACCTGTCAGATTGCTGTAGAATTATTTTAAGAACTTTGATTTAAACTGTTTTTTTTTGATTCAGTTATCACGATTTAGACCTGCCAGTGTGCCTTTGAAAATGCATCTTTGGACTTCTGCTTTCCAAATGAAATACCTGAAGTATTTGTGAAATTTTGGCCCTAAGTAGTTGTTGAGCAGAATCTAAGCACATGTTTAAGTTAATTTGTCATAAACGCTCTTGCCAGCTGATCTGTTGGCAAGAAAGTTTCACCAAAAAGGGAAAAAAATAAAAGCAAATTTCTATTTCTTAATTTCATTAGAAAACTGATTGAAAAAACTGCACTGATTTAAATGAGAAACAGAGCGTGAATATCATAAGCTACTTCATCCAATCCAAACAATTGCAAGACCAAATTGCAAATATCAGGTTTTCCAAATGAGCAATTCAGACACAAGCAATAGACTGAAATCCATCAGCAAGTCCTGTGACTTCAAAGAGTGTAAAATCACGGGAGCTGTGATGTGGCCTTTCTAGCTGCTCATGTGTGCATCCCTCATCAAACTGTGCTAGACACTCAGAAATCATCCTGGAGAGACAGGAAAATATCTATTACTTATCTAAAGTCTATCATCATCCATGCTGGTGAACTGCCCCATTTGGAAGTTTCCATCCACCCCAGCTCTCCTAGTCCAGAAAAAATTCTACACAACTTTTCCCCAACTATTTGCTTTCACACAGAAAACAGAAATATACTTGAAAACTGTACAGTTTGCCACAAAAAGCTTATCACATTCCATGTAAAAGACTCTCAAGTATTGCAGCATTTGTCAGACATCTGCAGTCCAGGGATCAGAAATCCAAACAGGTATAAAGAGTAATATCTTTAGACCCCAGTGCTCTGTTTAATCCAGCTGGTATTGGCACAAATACCAACACGAGCCATCATTTACCTTTATTAGATAACTTCTGCTCTGAAAGGACAAAAGAAATTAAATCCAAAGAAAAACTGAATCACATTTAAAAGTGATTGGGTGAAGTTTAGGAGAAGTTTTTGCATTGCTTTTTCCTTGACTCAGTCCTGCAGCCTCTAATCATTAGCTGGACAGCTGTGCTACGTGATTAATTTATTTAGGTGTTACTGTGATGCACAAATGTATATACTGAAAAGAACTACAGTATTGCTTTGCAGTAAGTAATAAACATGTTCCAGTAAGTGATTCAGTGCCAGAGTATTTAGAAATGCAATCTTATGTAGCTTAATTAAAATGAAGTGCCCCTTTCAAGCTATTTGCTCTAAGTTTGACTGAAAAAGTCCACTATGTACTACTGGAGTTGGAAAAAGTGGTAAAGTAGTTTCTGCAAAGACTTGTTTTGATAAACATGAGTTCAAGAATAAAGCTATTTTGGGACATTGCTATGTCTGCAGCAAGACAACAATTTACTGAATGGAAAGTGTTGCACAGCAAGAGAGAGTGGAAAGAAAACTCTTCACTAGCCAAAGCTGAAAGAAAACAAATTCTAACAAATGTTGTTCACTTGTCTGGAGACATGATTTTACTCCTTGACTTAGCTCAGTGGCACAGAAACTCAATGATTAGAAAATACATGAGCTAGCAATCTGACCTGGAATGTTTCCACCCCTTCACTGATGGTTTTCTTGCTGTTTACTTCTAGGGAAAACTGGGAAAACAACAAGCAGAATGGACAGAATGGGATCCAAAACCTCTTGAGTTCAGTGGGAGTCTGTTCAGTGCCTGTTGTGGGCACCAGCTCAGACCCCAGGCTGGTGATAC
>NW_026709076.1:0-44521 GCF_030490865.1 Poecile atricapillus | reverse complement strand
AGCTGTGTCAAGAAATAGTTGGAACAAATAAAAGAAAAAAAGCATAGTACCAATCAAAGCGAGAACAAACCAACATTGAACCATTAAAAAAATGACAATAAGACCAGTAAACCTGACAGATAAGCCAGTGTATATGAGATTTCAAGATCTGTATTAGACATATTCAAAACTTGGTACTGTTTTACTTGTAAGTTGATATTGTCCCCTTGTATGTGAAAAAGGTTGGGTGGAGTGGTTTGTTTTTGTTTTTCAACTGCCACTACAGCATTTCATAAGATTTTCTTTCTAGTCTGTTGCAGCTAAATACCTTCTGTGTTTCTCCTAAGTCTTGAAGGTCTTTTTAAGCTACTGACTCTGACCAAGATTTTCTTTTGCTGCTCAACTCTGTTCTTTTGATGTTCAGTTAGTCCTGATTCTGCTTAGTCTAAATAAGGCCTCCTTTTCTTCACTGGATTTTTCACCTTGGTGTTTGAATTCTCGTTAATCTGGGCCCTTCTCCTGCTGAAATAAGCTGTTTTGACCTTACCTGCTTCTGTAGCGATGTGGTGAAATATGGAGCAGGGCATGGATTTGTCTGAAAATTGAGTCACCAGAGAAAAATGTTACTTTTTAAGTATGTTATTTCTTGTCAGCATGATTTGCTCTCAAAGGCTAAAGGCAGGAGCTGGAAGGTGATGTGGTGATTCCAAACCTCTGGGTGGTTTGTGGGATGGTATCCAGAGCTTGCAGAAGGCCAAATGACAATGCTTTTTTGCCTGTTCTTGGCATAAGCAAAGAGGGTGAGATTTTTTTAGTACTTGTTTTTTCCTAGCTATCTTTCAAAGTCTTTTGGTATGTGTTTTGAGTCTAACATTATTTGTTCATATAAATTATCAATGGAAAGGCCAGTAACATACTGGCAAGGTAAAGGCTGCTCAGATTGCTATTAATAAATTCTGGGCATAAAAGTGACTAAGTTGGAATGTAATATTGAAGATTAGAAGAAACTAGTCTCACTGTTCAAATTGGTTCATAAACAACTGAAATAACTAATGTTCAGTTCTGACTTCTTAGTTACTGACCTGCAGAGGATATGTAGTTTTGTGGAATACATTTGTGTTTGGTCCTTCAAGGCTGTGGGGTTTTGGTTTGGTTTTTTTTTGGTCATTAGTGGTTCTCCTGGAAAATAGATCCAGTGTTTTGTTTTTTTTTATAAGTAGCATTAGTGGCAGTATTTTGAATTTAGGAAGGATTATTATTTAATAATTTTAACATGGAACTCATTGTGCATTTGCTTGGTATTGGGTACTTGAATCTGTTTTGCCCTAAGAATGTTCCTACTGTATATACGGAAAGGAGAATGTACAGACTTCTTTGGGGCTGGAGTGTCTGTGCCTAAAATACATGTTTCATTATGTACATTGGCTTGAGTCTTTCTGGAGAAAAACATTTTACAGAAATACACATTGTTGTCATTGATTCAAGTGTTTTTGATTCAAAATTTTTTTTTTTTAGGGAGGGTAAGGTAAAGAATGCAGTACATTAACTAATCAGACTTTTATTTAGAGCTGGATATGGAAATCTAGCTTTGGCTGCTCTTATTCTCATTGTGAGAAATTCTTCCATTTTACTCTGTTTATTAAAAAGGTACAGTTCTCTTTGGCTTTATCTTTAAAGATCCTGTGAGAGCTGTAAGATGAAAAATAGTTTTCTTGGACAGTCAACCATTGGTGATTAGCTGCTCCTTGTACCTTCAGCTTCCCTACTTCTGCCTAGGGAAATGGTACACGTTTAATTTTGCAGCCAGTTGACCACACTTCAGTGAGATCAAACAAGAGAGCTGGAAGCTGAGCAAACATTTTCACAATGGGAAAATAGCAGAATCTCCAAATATCAGTGAAGACTCTTACTGTTTATTTTTTGAAGAAAACTCTTAAATTCATTGGCGTTCAAATCAAGAAATGTAGACTGGGAATAGTGTTTCCTTTGTAAATTATTTGTTCCCCTCTCCCTTGTGCTTTTGTAACACTGTAACACAAGTGGTCTTTACTGGAAAACACTTTCTGAAATCCAGCCTGGCTGTTCCCAAGAACATTGATGGACTCACTGATGGGTGTTTTTGCCAGACAAAAGGGAGCAGTCACACCTACATTTATGGGTCCATAGAATTCAGACAAAACAATTTTGGTAACTGTTCACTTTAAATTGTTGGAGAGAAGCTTTTTTAGGATAAGACAAATCATCTTGTTGGAATTTGGTGCTATTTCATGCTGAAAAAATATGATTAACTAAGTCACTTGTACTCCAGAACAGTGACCCTATGCTTGCATTTAATTTTTGCCTTGAGCTGAGCACAGGTGAGGGAGGTTGCTGTGGCTCTGCTGATGAGATGCTATATTTTAAATTGTGGTTGTGTGTGAATGTTGATGGTGTTTTATTCAGTTACCTGGTTCTTTGGAGCTTCCAGGGGAGTTTAATCATGAAGCTGAACCAGTCTTGGTGAAAGTCTGTTCTTTCTTTTTCCCTTTGCAGAGTTTGCTCTCTTGTATCCCTTGCATTAATCTCAAGCTTGAAGAACTGGTTAAGGGAGCTAAACTTGACCAAAATACTTCTGTTGTATCATCTTATAATAATTCTCCATTCTGCAAAGAAACCCACCCAGCTTAGATTTGTCAACTTAGCAGAAGTATTGATCATCACATGTCCTTTCTACTCAATTTTATATTTTTGTACATGTTCTAAGCATGTTTATCCTAAGACCATTTACAGAGCCCTCAGTGTGTACTAAAGATTGGCAATGGGATAGAGCTGCTTAAAAAAGCACAGGAAAATCCTGTCCTCTTGTGTTCCTGCACAGCTTGGCACGGCCAGCAGGCGGTGGCTGCTGAGCCCAGTGAACAGGGAGGAGAATCTGCTTCACCTGGAGGATGTGTTGCTCAGAGGTTGTCTCAGCAAAAGTCAGGCTGTGTGAAATGATCCTCTCCGTGTCTGCGTAGCTGGGATTCCTGGTGGAGCATGGAATGATAGTGAGCCTGGGTAAATAACTGCTGGCTTGATGCAGGAGTGGCTTAGAGAGTACAGTATAATAGCAAGGCTGGGAGTTCTGGGAATATCCAGGACTTCCAAGATTTGGTTGTTTTAGCTAAGGCATCTTTAAATCCTGTACCAATTCCCTGTGAGCTGGTCTTTTCTAAAATAGCTTCCCAGTTGTGCAGCAAACCACTTCTAAGGGAAGGGTATGTGAATCACACCTGTTAGGTCTGCTTACCAGAGGGTCCAAAGTGCTTGGTTGGACTGATCCTTCCTTGTCACTTGCTGTTCCTTTGATCCCTAGGCTTTGTCACCAATAACTTTTTTAAAGACCTCCAAAATTTTAAGCTGTTACACTGAGACACTAAACAGTGATTTGATTCTTACATAGGGTGTTTGCAGCCGCTCCTTTCTTTCGTTCCAGACTTAATTTATGGAAGAAAAGACAAAAAGGGGAATGAGTATATGCCAGAAGAGGCAGTGACATTATGCTGCTTTTATCTTGGTTTTACCTTTGGCAGTTGCATTTCTGATTTCCAGACTTGGCAGTTTCTCACAAAAAAAAAATTCACGTACTAAATCCAAATACTTCTATTAACAGCATCATCTCTACAGCAATTTTCATGTAGTTTTTTCAAAGTTTTTCCAGTTCTTGGCAGTGTGTGTGTTTCTTGAGTCTCCCATTGTAGGTGTAACCATGTTTCACATCAAGTTGTGCATACCTGGATTAGGTGTGTGCAGCATGTAAATGGTGCAGCGCATCCGTTAATCAGGAATATAATTAATTTTTGTTGGGAAGAGAGATAAATGCCAACTTGCAGTTGATTGCAGTTTGCTACTAGAATAACTAATAAGCTTTTTTGTTTTATGTAACAGGCTGGATGGAAGGAAAACCATGCAACATTCATGAATGAACTGAAAAACCTTCAGGCTTCGGGACTAACAACCCTTGGTCAGGCACTCAGGTCATCGTTTGACTTGTTAAATCTCAATAGATTAGTGTCTGGAATAGACAATTATGGACAGGTAACAAATCTATTTACAGTCTTCTGTCTTTTGTATTTCTGTGTTTCTTTAAATTATAGTTGGTGAGGGATTTTGGTGGTTCGAGTTTGTTTTTGCATTAAACTGTGTAAGAGCTTGAACTGGGAGCTCTTTTTTTCTTATTATGGCTACTGAAAAGACCCTGGAAAATGCTGGCATTATTTTCCTTACTGAAGTACAAAGAAGCAGAGTATAAATGCCCCAACTGTAGACACACAGGAGTAGCCCATCTTGTGTAGCTCTGTGTGGTTCCAGACCTATTAAAAAAATTACAAGATTATTTTGAAAGATTGCTTATCTTACTGTTTATTTTATAATGACAGAAATACAAGCCTCTAAGCCAGTGTGTTGAGATTGCTCTTAACATTCTTTTGCTTTTGTCTGTAGGGAAGGAATCCGTTCTTTTTGGAGCCATCTATTTTGATTACTATCACGGACGGAAACAAACTGACAAATACAGCTGGAGTCCAAGAGGAGGTAAACTTGAATTAAGTTCTTTCAAGTTATGATTGTGCAAGTTGGAGCTATGTTGAGATGAATATTAATTGGTTTTTTCCTTCTAATTGTACTTCTTCATCGTTGACCTGTTTTTATAGAGAATAGAAACCAGCTATCCTGTTGCTGCCCAGCCCCTAAATTCAATTCATAGTCTGTAAGGATTTTGAGATGAGAACGTCAGATAAATTAGTGGGTTGGAGAGAAATGGGGTCATTTACAGATAAATGAATGAATTTGGATGTGATGTTTTTAGCTGGTTTGTCAAATAGTTGAAAATGTTCTTAAATCTTTTTTTACCAGCTTCATCTTCCGTTGAATTCTCCTTTGCCTGGAAGTGAACTAACCAAAGAACCATTCCGTTGGGATCAAAGGCTGTTTGCTCTGGTACTGCGTTTGCCAGGAGCTGCATCTGCTGAACCAGAGCAGCTTGGGAGTGTGCCTACTGATGAATCTGCTATCACACAGATGTGTGAGGTTACAGGAGGTAACTGGATGCTTTTTTGCTTAGCTTCACATTTGGCATTTGCCTTGACATATTTATTTGCCTTTAATTCATCTTCACCTCTTCCTGTTTTCTCTGTCTGAATTACTCTGTGTCCATGTGAATCCATGTGGTGCTTTCTTGGATTCCAGTAGCACAGGAGAACTTTAAAATAAAGCAGTATTCTTATTTCAGATATAGATGTGAGAGCATTTTCTAAATATAGTAGGAGGTTTTGGAAAATTTCTTTGGTTATTCTCAATGTTGGCTTTGCTCATCATGAGGGTGTTTTTTATTTTTTTATTTAAATGTTGAATTGAGCAGGGCTGCTATTAGTGAAATGTTAATTCTGCTGCAGGGCTGATAAGCTAAATTTAATCTTAAAATATTAATTCTGGAGGCTATTGCTTGATATGTTGATTGGGTTTTTTTTTTTTTAATTGGTGCTTGGAGAAATTGTTGTGTGGGAGTAGGAGGTTTGGGTAGACAAAAGCAGATAGATTACATAGTGTTGGTAAAATCAGGCCTTCCTAAGGGCCTCTATAAACTTGGTCTTGGTCCAG
Organism: Poecile atricapillus; assembly: GCF_030490865.1. NCBI lineage: Eukaryota > Metazoa > Chordata > Aves > Passeriformes > Paridae > Poecile > Poecile atricapillus. The sequence continues at coordinate 38,926 of NW_026709076.1, read as the reverse complement.
CCTGATAAAGCTTTAATGGCCTCTTTTTAGCAACAAGTAAAATCTCAGCAGGTTGTGGGGTTTTGGTGCTTTTTCTTAGTTCTATTGAATTTGCGAAGTACTTTGCCTTTTACATAAACTTGTACAGAGTTTGTTGCGGTTATTTGGGATAAAATTACAAGCCTTGGCAGCGTGACTTAGGTAATAAAACATCTTCCTTAAGTAAGATTACTCAAAATTTGGTTTTCTGTTTCCCCATGTAATTTCTTTCTTGCATAGGTCGTTCGTACTGCGTTCGGACACAAAGAATGTTGAATCAATGTTTAGAATCTTTAGTTCAAAAAGTCCAAAGTGGAGTTGTTATTAACTTTGAGAAGTCAGGACCAGACCCAGCTCCTATTGGAGAAGGTACAGTGATTGTTGAGTTTTTTCCCTGCTCCTAATGTTTAAGACAAAATGTTTGTTGGTTTGTTTGTATGTAGATGTTCTTAAGTGTCTTCCATGCCCTTCCTGCCAGCTTTTCCCTGTAGTGTACAGGATGCATCTTTTACAAGTGTTAGTTTGATCCTTGCTAAGTTAAATGATGCCATATGTCTGCACATGCTTGTATGGATCATCTACTGCTGGCTGTCTCTGTGTCACTCCTTTTACCTCTTTTTGGATGGCTGAGGAAAGTGTATGTTTGCAGGAAGCATTTAAGTTTGAATTACAATATCAAGACTGTACTTAAAATAATTAAATCTAGCAGTAGTGTATTTAAGCACTTAAGCATCTCTAAAACACCTCAGTGATTAACTTTCTGTATGTTTTCATTCTGCTAATTGATCACAGAACAGTAAGTTTCAGGTGAACATTCTTAGCTGTGAGTGAAAAACTGTAAAGAGCAAGGAATTATTTGCTCCCTGTGAGTCAAGTGCATAAGAGGAAAGTGCGCTCCAAATGTAAAGCAGATCTTCAGACTTGCAGAAGTTCATGGCTTAAAGGAAGAGGAAAGGGCTGACCAGTACCAGTTTAGGAAGTTAGGATCCTGGAGTATCAGAAAACATAATAGCTTTTAGCATCACCTGAACATTCTAGCAAGGCCAGCTTTATTCTTGCCTTCATTGTGGAATCAGCTTTTTCTGTTTGTTTTCTCCTTTTGCTTATTTAAAGAAGGCTTTCCTGTAATACAGCGCCGTGCTGGCCAGCACAGCAGCAAATTCCCATGTCTCTGGTGACCCAGGTGTTCTCTCCTGTGTGGCAAAACAAGTGGTGAAATTTGTGTTTGTTGTTTTTTTGTTTTTTTTTGTTTACTTCATTTTTGTCACATTTGAATGGTGATGGACTGTGGTATATAGAATGTATAAAAATGTCAAGACATTTCATCTCTATAGGAATTGAGAAAGTCCTAAACTAGAGAGAAATATGATAGGATTTACCCAAGCTATAAAAAAATCACTTTTTATAATGCAGAGAAACTAAACTGATGTGTCACTGAAACATGGTTTCCACAGTATTACTGGCCAGTTCTCTAAAGCAAGGAAAACCAGTAATGTAAAATCTTTTTTGAATAAGGAAGATTGGTTGAGTGGGTGATCTCTGCTGTGCTGTTTGCTTTGAAGAGCAATCTTTGAAAACTACTGGTTACATCTGTAGTGCTACAAAGTTCTTTGTCCTCAGCACGCTGGGGTGTCTGTGCTGGTGCACTGCAGTAGACTGGCAGGGAATGCTGGTCTTTGCAGCAGGCTGTGGGGTTTAAGTGATCTGTGAATTGTTGTAATTAAAAATGTGGCAAAAGCTGCGTCCTGCAAGATGGATCCAACTTCTCCAAGCAACTTTGCTCCTCTTACAGTTTCCATTAGTGGCAGCATCAGTCAGTGAGCATTGCAGCCTGTGTAGAAATGAAAATGCCAATTCTCAGCCTTTCCAGGTGCAACAGAGCCAGCAGCTGTAGCTTGGTGCTGCCTGTGCGAGCTGTGTCAGACACTGAGCTTAAGCAAATACATTTTCCATAATGTGTGAGTATGCCTTGCTGCACTCACTGTGAAATGGCTGTGCCACAGGAACAGAAGGGAGATCAGGGTAAATATTGTAATTGTTTCTCAGATGATTCTGTGATACACCTGGATGCATAGGTTGTTTCAGCCTCTGACGTAAAGATCTGTATGTCTTTGGAATAAGAGTAATGAAATGCCCTACTGGCTGCTAATACAGAAATTTTGCTAGCAGATGAATGCATGCATGTAGCTTCTCATTTTCTTTTTGTTTGTTATTTTGCTTTGTTTAAATTTTAGATGGACTTGTTGATTCATCCAGGCCCATCAATTCATTTGCTTCTCAGCCGTGGCATAGTTGTCATAAACTCATTTATGTACGGCCTAACCCTAAAACGGGTGTTCCTGTGGGGCATTGGCCAATCCCAGAATCTTTTTGGCCTGATCAGAATTCACCAACACTGGTAAGTAAAAAAAGAACTGAAAAAAGGGTTCTACACTAACAGTTAAACAGACTGAAAATAGATAATGGATTTATCTAGTAGTTTTTACTTTCTCTATTTATAATATGATGTGACTTCACTTTAAAAGGTTAAAACTGTTTTTAACAGAGTGGTATAATGTAATGTGGATAACGTAACCTGTGACATTTCTTGTATCCAGAAAGTTCACTTCCAAGTATATGGTTAGTTAATTCGCTGAATGGATTTTAAAGGTTATAAAGTGGAACTGTTAGTTATTTCATGTACCACAAATCATAGAAAGCCTATTAAATTTTAATCAAAGCTTTATAAAATTAATTTGCATGGAAAAGTGAGTATTTGTTTTTGAAAGAAGATCAACCATGGGTTTTTTCCCTTAATACTACTTCATGTGTGGACTCTTCTTTCACTAGAAGGAAGAATTAAAACTGAAACAGAAGAGCTACTCCCTGCAGAAAATGAGGAGAAAACAGTATTAATTTCCCCTTTTCTTACTGTAATGATCATACATTTAGCATGCCTAACTAGCCTTTCTAAACATCTCTCTTTTGTTAGGCATGTTCTGTTCCTGCACTTTGCAAGTGCACAAGGTACTGTCTGTCCATTCCCCTTGCTCCCACCTCCTGATTAAAGAGGGGGAAAAAAAAAGAGATATGTAGAGAATTCTTTGGGAGATCCTTGTGAATAGAGTGCCATTTCACATCTGTTTTTCTGAGAACTTCAAGGTGGGAAGAAGAGTTGAAGTTTCCTTTAAACCTGTCTGTGTTGTTGTAGCTTGATTGACATGAGGACTTTTAAATATAAATAGTGGCATATTAACCATGTTTTTCTCTTAGTGGGAAGAATGTATCTGTGTGAACATTTTTTTTTTCAGTTAGAAAAATAGTTAATCTATATTCTGTTATGGGAGCTTGTATTTTATTCTCTTCAAAGGAATGTTGTGGAAACTGAGTGTTACAAGACTTATAGGATGCTGAAATACCTGCTTATGGATGTTTTTAAGAGAATTGGTTTGTTTTCCATAAATATGTGAAAACTGATACCCTTTTTCCCACCTTTCAGCCTCCACGCACAGCCCACCCTGTGGTGAGGTTCTCCTGTGTGGATTGTGAGCCCATGGTCATAGACAAGCTTCCTTTTGACAAGTATGAGCTTGAGCCTTCACCCCTCACCCAGTACATCTTGGAACGAAAGTCTCCACATACCTGCTGGCAGGTACTTGCCCTTTATTTGATTCCAGAAATGTAATGAGTAATCTGAGGTACTTCAGTCTTTTCAAGCCTGGAGAATTGGGGTCTGGTTCAAACTCTGCAGCAGATGAGAAGAAACATGTCAAGGTTTCACTTACCTCCTTTCTAAGAGAATTATCAGGAGTTAGAATTGAGTGTTCCCTCCACAGGCTTTTATCTCATTTAATTCTCTTTCTAGGTCCATCTCATTTTGCTAAGAAATATGCCCCCCAGGTTCCATTTTTGGCTAAATTGAAATTCTCTACAGGCTTCCAATTTGCTTACAGGGAAAATCCAGCACTAGTTTCCATCATGTTACCTAATGAACAGCTGCAAATCATTTTCACTAGATGGTTGAAGCTGCTAATGGGAATTGAATGGAAGCTGTTGATCCTGTTGACTACATTGGCCTTGAAGAGGTCAAAGTTCTGTTGCTGAAATCCTTGGTTGCATGCTCCTTTCGTAATTTTTTTTTAAGTTTCTGTATCCTCTGTAAAATCAGGCTCCCTTCTTTGTGGTGATCTTTTAAATATTAGCCTAATGTATACACAAGGAGTATGCTTAGCTGGAAAGGTGAATTTGGAGGTGTCTCTATTTTGTATCCCTAATAAGTATTACAACTTAGTTGAAAATATGACATGCATATTCGGAATAAAAATTAATTAAAAAAAAAAAAATTCGAAAATGGCCTTTAAGCATTCATAGGTACATTATTTGCCTGAGTTACTAAAATTACTCTGCTATTTTTCAAAAACTGCTTTTCTTCTTCCAGCTACACATCAGACCCTTAAAAATCAGAGAAATAGGCTCATTGTCATAGAAACCATGTAACAAACCCGGTTCCTTATGCCCTGAAAAAACAGAGGAAAACCACTTGCTATTTGCTGCAAGGTTTATTTTTTCTAGGAAAACTATTTTTGACTTAGATGTGGGTTATTTTGCTTGCCTCAGTCAAGAACATCTACCATTTTTATCCTGTTGAAATATTGTTTACGTGTATTGCTTTTCAGGGTTAAGACCCTCATATATGTGCACTTAAAAAAGTAAAGTAAATTTTAATAATGTTGGCACTGGGCGTAATCAAGATATTTCTTGAGTGGTTGTTTGTTTTATTTAATTTCTATGCTTAAAAACATTTTACATTTCTTTTTATCAGTGTTGTAAACATTGGTTGTACTATTTTTGAGTCAGAAGACTGATTTCAAATAGCTTGTTTATTTAATATTCCTTCAACAGATGTCCCCTAACCTATTTTAGATAATTTCAAAAACTCTTCAGGGCATCAATTCACTGTAGTTTCAGTAAAGCAGTAAAGATTATGCTTGTGAAGAGCATTTCCACACTTCCTAGGTTTACACTAAATGTTGCATGTCTCAGTTTTCTGACTGGGGATTGTAAGTCCATACTAACCCTGATGTGTTCAGATTTGTCTGTGCTTGATAATTTACTGTCTTAATGCAGTTGGATTCAGATTGATTTGAATTTTTAAATGCCCCATGCTTGATATTCTTCACATTCTTCATTCTAATACAGTGATCTCTCTTATTCTTTGCCAGGTATTTGTGAGTAGCAGTGGAAAATACAGCGAACTTGGCCACCCGTTTGGGTATTTAAAAGCAAGCACTACTTTAACCTGTGTAAACCTCTTTGTGATGCCTTACAACTACCCTGTTTTACTTCCATTGTTAGGTAGGTAACACATCTGCATTGGACTGCCAGTGCAGCTGCTTCAGAGTAAAAAAAAAAGCAAAACAATAATGGTTGGTGTTCTGCCTTAGTTTGAGACATTATAAAATAATGGAGATCAGAGAGTAGAGAATGTTGCAAACTCTTTTAACGTACTTTGGGAGGAGAGGATTTTCATACCCCCTCTCCCTTTTTTTCTCTCCAGCAGAGGAGGAGAGCTACCTGCTTCCAGTGCATGTTTGATGCTGTTCACCTCCTAGACACGTAGCCTCTTCCTTAACCTGGAGTAAGCTTCAACCTCCATTCTTTTCCCTCATTTAGGGTGTGGTGTATCCAGGTTTTGCAGTTGCTCTTGTAGCAGCTTATTTTTTACTGGAAGATGAGATGCAGTGTTTGTCACGGGTGTTGGGAAGAGGGAATTCCCTAATGCAGTTTAGAGCAGTAAGAAGGAATTGAGCACTGAAACAGTCTGCGTTTCTTTCCTGCCCAAAGGACCAGGTTTTGTTTTTGTTTTTTACTCCCACAATGAAATTATTTTCTAAGGAAAGATGATATGAAAAGGTGCTATGTAACTTCCACAGTAATTGTGGTTGATAGGGATCTGGCATAAAGGTAATGGCAGAGAGGAGTTTCCAGGGTGCCACTAACCCTTTCAGTTGCAGATGCTGTAAGGCTTTTTTGTTCTCATCTTGTGGGTGTGTTTAGTGATACAGAAGAACAGTGACCAAGACAATTGAGTCATACTGTCTTACACAGGATTTTTCTATTCCGTTACAGGAAAAAAATACCAGAACACAATTCAGGAATGCTTTTTCATAATCCTGGTCATAACCAAAAAGGAATAAACTTGTGCTTGCTGCTAATGTGTCTTTTATAGTTATCTATGTAGCCTGACAATTGTCTCAAAGTTTGCAAGGAGGATGATTTTTGGCGACTTCGTGATTCCTGAAATACTGCAGCAGATCCCCTATCTGAATAGCCATCACTGATCCTGAATTAACTTCCCTGTTCATTTTGATGTTGACATTTGCAGTTCTGCTGTGTCTTTGCAGTTCTGCTGTGTCTTCCCTGGTAGCTCTTGTCTTCCCCCTGCCTTTTTTTTAAAGGGGTGTAAAGCTCTTCCTTCTCTTTGACAAAAGGCACTTTTCAGTGTGTGTAGTGCTATTCTGCAGCTTACTCACCTGGTAATCCATTTCTTGTATTTCTGAAGGCTCTTCAAAGGAAAATGCAGAACTTCCACATTGCCTAAGTTGTAAAGCGGATGTTTTCTTGAGGGCACGAATCCCATGCATTCCATGTTGTTCATACAAACACATGCAGTGTTACCTTCAGATTTCCTTCCAGGACCTTGTTTATCCTTGGTCTCTAAGGCATGGTAGAATTAAGTTCTGTGGAATATACCTTCAACACAAAAGTAGATCTGGGCCCTTTTCTACTTAGCAGTACAGAAAATGAGTGAGATGATAAGCAGGATACCTGGTAAATTATTTGTAGATGTTTTTAGCAATACTGACTTTGTATTTGGCTCTGTAGGTAGGTAGGAACGCTCCTGTGTCTACCTTGATACACACTAGCAGATACTGGTGGTTCAGCAGAGGACTGATTTGAGTGTGTAAACCAAATTTTTCATTACTCTGATTTGAGTGTGTAAACCAAATTTTTCATTACTCTCAGCCAAAGATGTGAGAATTCCCAAGACCAAGAGAAGTCTGCTCCATTCAGCCACTACCTCCCATATTGGTGCGTCACTGTGGTGGCTCCTGCCCTGCTGGTAGAATATTGTGTTGGAGGACTGGTTGGGACAGTACCGTGGATAATCTACCTCTGTTCCTTCTGGTGACTCTTGCGAAGACAAAACCAGTTTACAATTGTGTATTTGTACTGTATTATCAAATGTGTTCAACCTTATAAACAGATAATAAGATGCTTAAGGATTTTTTGCTTGCATTTTTGTTTTCCTCCTGCATTCCTCTGCAGGTGAAGTTTTAATTCTCTTTTTGAAAAATAGTGTAAGAAAGCTCTAAAAACAGGTAAGATAGATAGTCGTGAGGCAGCTTGCAGGTGATATACGAGCAAACTGAAACAAGTTGTAATGGTCTGTGGCTGAAGGAGGTAAATTGTATCACATCCTATAGCTTTGGTGATTTCATGTCTTGGTTTCTACAAGAGTGGATTTGGGAATGCTGTAGCTTCTGGCTTTTGACTTACAGAGCCTGCATTCAGAAGCTTTGTAAGTGAAAGGAGGCAATTAATAGGACTTGATAAAACAGTGAAGTTGCACAGTCCATGTATTAATGGCCTCATGCGTGGTGTTTGGTTGTCTGACAAAAACACTGGTCACTGGTCCATGTCCAGCAGTGGTGGATACTGTGGGATGAGCAGCTGCAGTTTGCTTTCAGAAAGCTAGAGAGAAGCCTGACTAGCTTGGTGGTGGTTTGCTCTCAGAAGTGAGGAGGTGGGGTGCAGTTCTTTCTGTTCAGTGGGAGGCTCCTGAAGGCAGAGCTTGTTGCAGGCAGATGCTGACATGCTTCAGTGCTGAATGCTTGGCCCACAGATGAGAGAAATTTCCTCTTGAAGGATTGTTGCAAAGCTGTTGTACTTCAAGGTACTGTTCCATTTAAAAACATTTGTACAGCCATGTTCATCAAGCAGAAGTTGAAGGAGAGGTTTTAGGGAGAGCCAAGTAAAGATGAGGTATATTTCTAAATACTTCTGCCTTGCCTCTTTCCTTGGCTCCTTTTAGCTGCATGGGTGGGAGGGCAAGCACTGCTGGGCAGTAGAGTGAATCTTCATTGGGACCATCAGCATAAGCAGCCGTGAAGCAGCCATGCAGGAAACGCCTTGGGAAGGTGGTTAAATACCCTTTTTCTGTGGGTGTAAATATGTAACAGGATGAGTGTTTAGAAGATGTCTGCCTCTGAAGGACTGCAGCATGAGCAGTTTCCTTTGATGCTTTTACAGGCTGTGAGAACCTGCAAGTAATGATTTATATTTTGGAAACTAAAGGCTATGTTCTCACCAGTGTGAACCCAGCATGCTATGGCTCTGGGAGGGACAGCCAAATACATTTTGATACGTTTTGTATCAATAAGGAAACAGTGACACAATACCTAACTTAGGTAATGAGGGGTGCTCTTTTCCGTTGCAGTGCCTTGGTTTTGGCCGGATGGTTTGCAGGAAAGGATGCTGTTTTCTGTGAATGTAAAATCATGAATCTACTACCTAGAGTTGAGGAGTGTCTAAGTAGGGGAATTACAGGAGTAAACAGGGAGTTGTGGTGTACTTGCTCAGGTGGAATTTAATGTGAGTAGTGATTTTAGAAGAAAAAAAGTTCTAAATTTTACTTTGGGTTACATGGTGTGTGAACTGTTGTAATTCAGGCTCCAGCTGAACTGCTTAAGATACCTGCTCTCCTCTCACATGCTCTCTTTTTTTTTTAACTGTTCACTGATCTTAAAAGGTGCTTCCAGTCCCCTTCTATAGTACTGAGTGTTAAAAGTGTGTATTGTTGCCCTGTTTGTCACAATGTGGTTGGTTTGTACATTAAGCTGAAGTGTATAAAGACTGCGATAGTTTTCAGTTAACTGGTCTGTGTGGTTTTACCTGATCCCTGGAGTTGTTGCAGCTTGCAGCCTGTTCCTAATGGTTTTTAATACTGTGTTTCCAATTGTATAGTGCTTTTAACTCCCTCTGAGTTCAGAAGTAAAAAGAATTCTGCATTAAGTAGACTATAGAGAAATTAGTATCTGAAAATAATTAGGTAGAAGTAAAACTAAATTATGTAAGGATTTTTTTCAATACTTTTTGATTTTTATCTGCAAAAGTTTGGGGTTTAATCTGTGAAAGACATAGTTAACTGGATTATTGTTAGTTTGCTTATTTGTGTAAACCACCATGTGCAGCCCAGGGCTGAAAGTGCCTTTCAAGTGCCTGTGTTGCAATCTCCTGACAGTGTGTGTCTCAAACTCCCGAGGTAGAGACAGGTAAGATGCTCGTGGTGAAGTTCTCTTTGAAACTTGTAGTTGTGTTTACCACCCTTTTGGGAGGGTAGCAGTTCCTGCAGTGAGTTTGTGCTGTGGGGAAACTGATTTTAAAAAGCTGAAGCTCTGCATAGGTTTGAGAATTTTTTCCTAGGATAGCAGAGATCAGGGAGGTGCTTTTGTATTTGATGTCTTGGAGTTGATCTGTGCTGTGGATTGGGACCCCAGCTGGCTGAGCTGAGGAGTGGCTGTGCCATGTCACAGTGCCCGTGTGCTCTTACTGGTACAGCCTCACAGTGCAGCAAGTGAGATACTGACCAAGTACTGATAAGGGGTTTAAGGTTCAAGCTGTACTCAACCAACTCTTAGATTGTAAAATATTAGGACATACTATAATACTGAATATCTTGCTTTTTTTTAAGTTGTCTTTTTTTATGTTGAATTTTGAGAGGGGTGTAGTTTAACTTGCATTTTGCTGCAAAAAGGTAATAGGTGTATGAGATAAGAATGGATGTTATTTTACATTTGCCATATGTCATTACTACCATCCCAGGTTCTTTTGGATAATAGTGCTAAGCTTGAAGTATATTGAGATTTTAAATTGAATTCTGATTTGTCCTCTCCAACTCCAGCCCACTTTCTTCAGGCCAGGGAAGAGAAGAAGTAGCATCTGTAGTATGGGTTTTATGTGTAATCCAGAATTCATTTAGATTGGAAAATACCTGTAATTGTGTGTGGTTTGTCTGTGAGAACTTGGGAAGTAGTATCAAAACATCTGTTCAATTTGTGCAGAGTACTATGAAAGCCAAATTTTCTTCTCCAAATATATCTTCCTGAAAACTCAGTGTGGAGAAAACTATTTCCTTGCTGCATCTGTCTTTTGCACACCCTCTTCTGTGCATCTCTGTCTCCTGCCCCAGCTAATTTTTGGACATCCCTTTCTTCAGACCTGCATATCCTTCCATTAGGCTCACTTTGCCAGCATGCTACAATCCTACTAAGAAGAACCTTTATTTCAGTGGGTAATTCATAATTGCAAATGGTTAATTGCAGGCTGCTGTGTTTGGTGTAGAGCCCACAGTCACGGTTCATAGTGTGCACAGCAAATAGGCCACACTTAACCTCAGCCATTCCAAAATGGCCAGGTGCACACCTGGAGTGAGCAAAGTGCTTCTAGAGCAGTACCTAAAGGAAAGAAATCTCTGGTTGCCCCTCTCTTAAAGGACAGCAGTTTTTGTAGCTGATTTCTGTCTCTTGTCTATATCTGTGGGAGACTTTGCTGCCCTGGCGTGAGGCAGGTGTTGTGGCTGGAGGTAACCCCTTCTCTCTCGGGTGCAGCTGCTGCTGTTGGCAGCAAGTCCAGCAAAGCTGGCCAGAAGGATTCCCTCCTGATGGGACTTTTTTTATTCTTTCCCTTTGATGCCAAAGAATATTTTTACTGGAGACCAGAATTCATCATACAGGTTGAACAGAAGAAAACTGGTTTGAAAATGGAAATTGAACCAAATTAATGTTGTTTGATTCAATCAGATACAGGGACTCCCTGATGTGCAAGAGAGAGGCAAGGGAGGTGAAACTCTTAACAGGTGGATCTGTTGCACCTTCCATGCTGCTGGTAGTTGTGTGCAGTGTTTAAGTCTGGTGTACCTTGTAAGTTTGCTTGTAATGGGGACTTGCTCTGGATTGCCTACTGCAGCTAGGACTGGGGATTCCCAATCCTTCACACCTCAGGTTAAGAGCAGTTTTTGGGGGGAAGCCCCATTGGGAGATGGGTGGGGGGAGAAAACGGGGGGAAATCCGGCATCTACGATTTTGGACAAAGCTGAAGGTCTGGGACTGTATAAATGACACGTTCTTTTGTTGTTTTCCTTGTTGCAGATGACTTGTTTAAGGTTCACAAACTTAAGCCAAATCTGAAGTGGCGACAGGCTTTTGACAACTACTTAAAAACAATGCCTCCTTACTACTTACTGGTATGTTACACTTCTCATCTCATGTTCTGGGATATAATGGCTGATGTGACCAGAGTCCTTTGCATCATACCTCTTCCTAGTACATTTTTTACATAATTATGATGGCATTTTAGGTATTTAACATTCTGCCTTTCAGAGGTATGTAGACTAGAGCAAACATTTTTAAAAACCAAAAAAACCTGTAGAAATACTGAGGAGTAGTAGTAGCTCTGTTCAGATATTAAGTGTTTAATAAATGTGTTTTCTGATCATTAAACACTAAATGAATTTTGATCAAAAGTACTTCAGAACATTCAGAGAAGCCAAATTTGGCATTATTTTTGTAACTGGATAAGGAAAATGCAGATTATTAGGTTGCTTGTTAATGTGGGTGAAGTGCTAGAACTTGGGAAGCTGATATTGACTGGGCCAAATGAAGGGTGGAGGGAGGCACTGTGTCACCTTTTACGTGTAGCTTGGACAATGCACCTCAATATGGACTTGCATCATCCCGGCTATTCTGGACCTGAGCCTTTGAGTGGAAATTGCCAGTGGCACCACACTGTGTGGTGTCTTGGTGATGTGGCATAATGTCCATTGTGAGCTAGTTAGACACCAAACTCATGTCACATGTTATCTGAATAGACTTGAATTTTAGTGGCCAAAAGTGGAAAAGCTAGAGCACTAATCTATGTGCCTTAGCTTCCTATAATTGAGCTTATAAATTTCTTTTTTAAATACTTATTCTCTTACTATTGTGTATTTTGTTTTCCTTATAGCCATTAAAGAAAGCCCTAAGGATGATGGGAGCTCCAAATCTGATATCAGATAATTTAGATTGTGGACTTAGTTACAGTGTTATCTCTTACCTTAAAAAACTCAGCCAACAGGTAGTATTGATGAAACCTTTGCAATTAGAAGTGCGTTGATTATTTAGTTTGTGGTAATCTCATTATAAAGCAGTTAATCCCTGTGGGAGTTCATATGGGTGTGCAGCATATATTATAATTGAAGATTGGTGAGCATTGCCACTGCAAATGTGGATGAATCTAGTATGGTTCTGTAGCCAGTGATTGTGCCTTCTGTAAGTGGTGGAGAGGAATGTAAATGAAACCTCTTCAGCTCTACTTCAAATATCTGCTAGATTTCAAACTCCAAAGATAATCATTAATTGGGTTTATGGCTGCTCTTGCCATTGTTCTTCACAGCTGAAGTCAGAGGCTTGCTTTCAGTCTCATGTTTATTTCCATGTGTCCCTTGGCAATGTCTATTTTCAAAAAAAAAAAAAAAAAAAAAGTGTGTTCTTGTCTGTGGGGAGTAAAATCTCAGTTCAAGCTTTATGTCTGAGCTTCCTGTTTCCTTCAGGTCAGTCCTTCTGTGTGTTAATTGTGACCTGGTGGGAAATAGTCCTACATATCTTTTTCTCTTTGCTAAGACTGCCATTCCAGGTGTAAGGGCCTGGAAGTTCTTCCTCCTTAGCATGAGGGGCTCTTAAAACAGTTCAATATCTAGAGGGCAGTGGGGAAGCAGTGCAGCCTTTAAAGTTACAAAGAAAAAATCCTCCGCCTTAAAGAATGCACAAAATAGATCCCAGAGCCTCTGAATGACTGAGCATCTACTAGACATAAAACTTCCTGTGGTATTTTGGTAATCTAATGATATGCAAATTCATATGATTTATCTGCACTGTGGTGTTGGAATGACTCGAGATGGCTGCTGTGGCTCTCACAGACGTTCTCAGCACGTGGAACAGTTTGAATGTGTGGAATGCATTATAAGCTCCTCTATAGGCACAGGCAATTCCAGAATTCTGCTGTGCTCCTGCTGTCCTTAAATTCAGCTTCCCACAGATAATGAAGCAAACTCTGCAGAGGAGGAGATCTGGGGGAAGTGGCTTGCAATCACAGTGGGTTTTGGGTTTTGGTTGGTTGGGTGGGGTTTTTTTAATTTTTTTTTTTCTTTGGAGGTATTGCTAGTGGGTTAAAAAAACTTTAACTCCAAATACAGTTAGAGCTTAATACAGTAAAATTCTCTGTAGCTGTAATAAGAAACCTGTGCTAATTGGAGAAGTGATACATTTTTAGAAATCTACTCATAAAACAGATTTCTTTTGCAACTTTTCTCCCTGATATTGTTACAAACATACAGGGCAGTTCATAGGTTGCTTAAAAAATGAACTGAAATTATATTACTATATCTGAATAATACTATTGTTTTAGATGCAACTGTATTGTAACCTAAGGCATCCTACCTTCCATTTTGTTTTTTTCTTTCCCTTTAAAGTTGGTTCTTCAGGGACATGAGAGTCACAGACTTGCAGCAAAATCAGGGATATTCACAGACCTCCTACTGGCATATAAATTTAGATACACTGGCTAAATATTTTTCCATATGCTAGCACATTAGGATTTCTTTATGCTTGAGATCTAATCTATGAAATCAAATATATCCCTGGGTAGGTAGTAGGGAACTAAATTTGTAGTTTTAGTCTGCTAATGTACTGTGTGTTTTGTACTGGAAATTTGCAATGCCTGCTGATTCTTTAACTCACGGTGTGATTCCATTTTAGACAAAAATAGAATCGGAACGGATAATAGGTTCAGTGGGTAAGAAAGTTCCACAAGAAATTGGAATAAAAGTGAAAAATCACTCCAGTGGCCTCTCCTTGGTACACAGTAGGGATTTTAAACAACTGCTGCAAGGGATCACTGGGGAATCTCCTCTGAGACTGTCAGAAATGAATGTTAAAGAATTTCCTGGATTCCACATAGGACTTTTAAACAAGGTAAACAGCGCTATGATCTTGCATGACTGTGCAGTTAATCCTCATCTGTTTTAAACGTAATTTTTATGGACTTAGTGTAGAAGGAGGTACCTTCACTGAACTGTGATGAGTACAGCATAGACATAAAGAGGGAGAAGAGTAAATGCAATTTTTTTGCACTTGATTTTGGGACACTGTTTGAAAACCCCACAATAGTAAATGAAAATGACTGTGTTTTAAGTGCCAGTCTCTGCAAAAGACAGCTATTATTGTTCATCCACGAATTAATGTGCTTACTCTTAATGGAGCTGAAAGCACTAATGCTGCATAAGGTGGTGTTGAAGAGACAGCACTGAGCTGCTTGTAGCCAGTTATGAAGCTCTAAAGTTACTTATTAATATTTTTTAAAAATTAATGTTATTACAGTTCATAGTGGAATTTCTCCATGCATGAGAACTGATGGATTAATTGGAAGTTACTTATTTTGTTACAAAACTAGGATTTGAAGCCACAGGCATTCAGAAATGCGTATGATATTCCTCGTCGCAGTCTTCTAGACCAGCTAACTAGAATGAGAACCAATCTTCTGAAAACACACAGGCTTATCTTGGGGCAGGATGAAGGTAAGGAGTCAGTTCCTTAATAGTTTGAAGAGAATACAGCTATTTTTGTTATTTGCTTAAGGTAGTGGTTTCTGTCTCTGTTGTGGGAGCAGAAGTGGCCATTGCGTCTCTTGCTGAGTCAGACAGTGTCCTTTTCTTGACTCTGAAGGGGAAGGAGGGAAATCTTTGCCTTCTGTCATGCAAGATGTCATGCTTTGAAATTTAAAAATAAGTTTTGTGGGAGAGCTTTCACATTCACCAGGGTTCAGTAGACGTGTTATAAAGTAATGGGTGCTTAAGGCAGAGAGGAGCTGTCTTTGTTTTTTGTGAGATGCTGGTGGTCTAAAGATGAAATTGTCAGCATAGAAATTAAACTTGCTTATTTTTTATTCTTCTGCCAATCAAACTCAGCTCTTGCCAGGCTTATTTCCACAATTGTAGTCTTGAGCTCATCCTCTGTAGTCAAAAGAAATAATTAGTTCTAGTTCTTAAATGCTAACACTTGAAATTGAGGTATGAAGTTTTTATTACCTTAATTTTAGGACTAAATCAAGATCCCTTTTCTGTTGCAGACTGCCTTCATAGTGTTCCTGTTGCTCAGATGGGAAATTACCAGGAATACCTGAAAATGATGCCTTCACCTCTTCGGGAAATTGACCCAGATCAACCAAAAAGACTCCATACATTTGGCAATCCATTTAAACAGGACAAGAAGGTAGGAGGAGCCTTGGTGCCTGCTGTACCTTTATGTTTAACGCAACTTGAAATAATTTGTGAGTAGAATTTCTGCCCCACAACTACAATATATTGGTAACCTGTGCAGCCTGTGGAAAGGAGGGATGTCTCCCATGTGGTCCAAGAGGAATGTGTATTGAATTGTGCTGGTTTACAGAGTGGCACTGGGCTCTCTGGTTACGTTGGATATCTCTGTTCTGAGAGCTGTCAAGTGTTCTGAAAGCCACTTGAGTCTGAACACAGAGGGACTCAACTCATCAGTGAATTGGTGAAACAGTTGCCGTTTTGTACTGCTACTTAAATTATTACTTCCTTTTCAGGGTATGATGATAGATGAAGCTGACGAGTTTGTGGCTGGGCCCCAGAACAAGATCAAGCGTCCCGGGGAGCCCAACACGCCGGCGTCGCTGAAGAGGCGGCGCAGCATGTCCCCCCTGCTGCGGCGGCCACAGTCACCACCCGTCGTCACCAACCATGTGGGTGGCAAGGGGCCACCTGCTGCTCCTGGCTCCCCCTCCTACCTGGGCCTCAAGGGTGTCCCAGCAAATAAAGGTATACTGGAGCTGTGCTGCAGCAGCTCAGGTCCTGGGGGGATCTGGGGAGGAAGGGAGAAAGTTCTGCCAAGCGCGTCTGTGCTTGCTGTTACGTAGGAGTGGGTTTCTTTTGTTGGCCTAGATAAACAGGCTGCTGCTACAGCTAATGAAATCTGGAATAAAAAAAACCCAACTGTTTGGAGATAGCAAGTATCTCAGATCAGCTTTTACTTTTTCTTTGTGTATGTGGTGAAGAAGGAAAGTTAAAATATAGTTGTTTCTTTTCCTGCAAATAGGAATTTCCATACCCGCCTATTGCAGCAAATGGAGTCAGAAGAAAACTTCATTAGCTGGGTTTGGGGAGAAGGAAGACATGAGTTTACTTAGGAGTCATGACATAGCACTAGGAATAGAGAACATGGTGACTTCACAACAGTGATAGGAGATGTAAATCCAAAGGGGAGGTATTCCCTTGGTCACATCCACAGTTGAATAGAAGTATTGGAGTGTTGTCCAGCGCTGTCAGATTGCTACACAGCACTTCAAACAAAAAGGATACAGAACTACTTCACTTTGGTTCTTTTGATGCTGCACTTATACACCAGTAAGATGCGTGTTTCTCACTTGTAGATGCCAATAACAGTGTTATCCAAGATGGCAATGGAGAGAAGAAAGCAGAAAATTGTCAGTCAGCAGAGAAGCAAATTGATGGCTTACCTGTGCAAATGGCTCCTGTGGTTCCATCTGCTGTGGGAGAGGATGAGATGTTACCCAACGACTTAGACTCCTTACCTGTTGAATTCAATTGTTTAAGTGAAGATGGGTTGGATCATAAACCTGGTACCAACGCACTTGTTCGAGGGTCTCTGAATTACAGTGTGAGCGGAGATGACCAAAAGCGGGCCATGGAATCTACTTCTGAATCTGTGCCAAATTCCTTTAAAATAACACCTACCATGTTGGAGGGAAGCAATGCTGACATCAAAATTAAAGTGATGAAAGAGGTTCGCAAACCTGGAAGAAGTAAGTTATTTGGGTTTGTTTATTTCAGTAGTACATACTATATGTGGTGGGAGAGAGAAGACTTCTCCTGGAAGGAAGGAGCTATTTCCAATATACACACAACTTCAGATTTTGAATAATTTCTGGTTCATAAATGAGGGGGCAAAAAAAAGAGGAAATGCTGGGCAGGTGAGTTAAGTTTAGACTTGTGCTTGGGAGGTTGTGTGCCAAGTCAACCTGTTTGCCCTCCAGAACAGGTTAACTGGTGTAAGGTGCCCTGTGAAAGCAGCATCTTTTAGAGGTTTTGGTTGTGTTACCCGTGATCTAATGAGACTGAATACTCTGCCTTGGGCTGCACTGCTCCTGTGTACATAAAGTATACTTGTTGTTCTGTGTCCATCAAAACTCCCTTTGCAGGGCAAAGGCACATTTCTGTAAGGGTGCATCTTGGAATATGCATGAAAGGGAATAGTAGCAGTTTCTAGCAGAGTGATTTTTTAAAAAAATTTCGTCAGACTAATCAGTGATGAAACATTAAGAGTTGCAAACTCTTAAGAACTGAAGACTAAAAGTGACATTCTGCAAAGGGGGCTCATCCAATTTTATACCAAATTCATCACCTAGTAAATGGTGATGTACAGTAAAACAGTGTGTTCAGTGTGAGTCACCTGTTTTGCTGTAAAATTCAAGCAGAAAAAGAAAGTCATCAAAGAAAGAAGCTAAATTGTTATGACTTGAATATTTACATCTGTTCAGAGGTCTGACCATTTATGCTCCCTCTGCCTGCTGCATCACTCTGAGCTGACTCTTGGTCACAACACCATAAATGTATTCATTAAAATAGTGGTGGTTTAAAATTTTTTTCCAATTTAATATGTCCAGTTTATTCTTTGGCAGTGGACATATTTACCTTGTACCAGCTGGACAGTTGTGTTGTGCTCACACTAAGGGTTGATAATTTTTTATTCTTTCTAATAATAATAAATAAATAAATAAATAATAATTTATTATTCTTTCTGGAGATCTAATGGCAAACCTCTGCGTTCAGAAATGATGGCTCCAGGCCAGATCAGGGTTTGGTGGCCCTGTGCATGTTAACTGTGATCATGGAAACAGGAGGCTTCTCTACCCAGCCAGGATTTTCTGAGAATAAATGTTCCTAGCTGCTGCTGTTTAAAGAGAACCTTAATCTTTGGTGCCATATTTGAATTCCCAGACCATCAGTATTACTTGAAATTATTCTGTCACCTGTGTCCGGCTCTCAAAGCTAATGCAGGTGTTTTTCTTGCCTCATGTGTTTTATTATACAGAGATACATGAAACTGGGCTTTGTTTTTCCTTTTTGGCTCTTGAGCCAAAAGATTCCTGAAATTGCATCTGCAACATTCATTTTTAATACATGGTTGAATTTTTACCTCTTTTTTAGATTATGAAAAAATATTTTCTCTTCTTGAGGAGGTGCAAGGACCTATGGAAATTCAGAAGTATTTCATTGAATTTGCTATCAAGGAAGCAGCAAGGTTTGTATAGATAGAGGTGACTTGGAGTCATAAATTAAATATGAATTTAGATCATAGTAGTAAATTATAAACTTTATCAGTGCTAGTATTTTGATTTTCTGTTTTGACATATTTAAATTATAATTTAGTGGTCAAACTACTGTTACATTTTTATGTAGCAAATGGTCTTTACTTGAAGTTTAATTATGAATTTGATAACGGGTTGCTATTGAAAACCAACTCAAAATATGAGTGGGCTGGGGAGGGACAGATGTATAAGTTAAATTTTCTAGCCATTCTAATGCTAGAAATAAGCTCTTCCCTACTGGAAACAGAGAGCCTCTGGTAATACGATTTGTCATGGCTGAATATTCTTGAGTTGTTTAACTGTATCTCTGGAAGAAGAAATTTATATTGCTCTCCCTCTCTTCTGTAGGTTTAAAAAACGGGTCTTAATACAACACTTAGAGAGAATACTAGAAGAACTAGATTTCACCAGCCCACCCAACAGAGTTAATCATGTCAACAGTAGATAATAATGTACCAGCCAGACGAATGCGGACCAGGAATGAGTTTGCTGTGCCACAGAAGAGTGGAAGAGGATGTAGCTGCTGCCCTCACCATCTCAGCAGTCAAGTGATTTTACTGTCACAGTCTGAGAAGAAGCAGTGGAGCTTTAACTTTAAGAGCCTGATTCGGCAGAAGCTGGGCTATAACCTTAAGGATTTGCTATGAAAGGTGTGGCTTTTTCCTGTGGAGGGTGCTCTTTGCTCAACAGGCGGAAGAAAATTGCTGCCCCTCCTGCAGGTGATGAGAATTTACTCATTTGAACGCTGTCATTAGACATTTACGTGCTATAGGCAGCAGGTTGCACTAAAATGGGGCACTGTCAAATGCACACACTGTCTGCATCGTGGAGAGAGCCCGTGTGTTCCCAAAAAAACCCTCCCAGAAACACCTGCACTGGTAAAATTGCATGTTACCACCACAGAGACAAGGGTCTTGTTCCCAAGAACTGCTAGCCATGCCTTTAAACTTGAGATTCAGTGTAGATTGAGAGTAAAGAAACTGCTATTGTGTTAATGAAAGCTAAAGACAGCCCTGTGACTGTTACCACCTGATGGTCACTAAACAATCTACCTCAGACTCTCTTCTGTTTTGTCTGCAGACATTATGAAAGTGCACCTGAGGCTTCCCAGGTCCCCGACTTCAGTTCTCTTTCATCCTGTGAGGAGGACGGAGATTCTTCAGGTGGCCTTGGCACACGCTGTGCTTTGGAAGCACTAAAAGGAAACGCTTTTAAAAACGTGTATTTTAATGTTCATACAAAAGAGATTATTTTGAACAGTATTGTTACCAGATCACTAATTTGATATTTTAACTGTATAAATTTTTTGGAACATATGTATATATAAAATAAACCATTTTATTAATTTTTAAGAAGTGCTAATCTGAGGAGTCTGTAGCGGGCAGCACTGAGTTCCTCCAGTTGTCTGTTACCAGCAGACTGATATTTTTGTAAAACCAGCTGAACCTGGTCTTTCACATCCTCAAACACAGCTTGTGGTGTTAGCTGCAGAATGTGTTTGTACCCTGGAGCACCTGCCTAGGTGTCACTCAGCTTGGCCTCCGGGGTGCACATTTTTACTCAGTTCAGGGCCATAAGTTCCAGTTTAGCAAACCCTTGGTTACCTGAGCTGGTATCCTCTCTGTTCCTCTTAACCATTTTATCCAAAGGCAATTCCATATATGACAGAACATACAAAGAAGACTGAAGCCATCTGCATGTAATTATTTTTTTCTCTCTAAAGCAGTACCAATAGTGTGCCAGTATTAAGTGGCTCTTGGGATGAGTGTGTATTTTCAGTTGTTCGCTCGTAACGTCCTCTGATCCTCTAACAGGTTTCTTTATAAGACAGGTTGAAGTTGTGCTCATGCTGATTTGTGCTCTTGGCCTCGTATGGGAAATATCCCAGGGATTCCAGTGGAATGGCCAGGCAGGGAAACAGATTCTCATGGGGAGCCTGTACTTCTCTGTTCCTGCTGGTATTTTTAGTACAAACCAGCCTGTGAGACATCTTTTCCATCCGCTCCGAAGCAGTGGTCTTGGTTTCCTTGGAAGATGCAGTTTGACCATTGGAATGACACCAGTGAAATCCAAGAAGGAAATTAAATTCAAGAAGGAAATGAAATACAGCAACAGCAAATCTCTGTCATGGTGTATATGAATGAAGTGACATAGGGGAAGGCATTATTATAAAAGTGCCCTGATTCTTAGAAGAAACTTTTATTCATCTGTGCAGATGAATAAAATTGAATTTATTTTTTTTTTTAACCCCACAAATACATTGAAATGATACTAACGGGGATTTACTCCATCAAATTTCACGTGGCAGCTGTTTGTCACTGTGATGGACCTCCCATGCCAAATGTTGGACTCTCATAAGGGATTTTATTTACAGAGGGTCAGATATACTGTGCATACCTCCTTGTAAAATGGCCTGGTTAAATGCATCAAGTTGCATGTAATGTGCTATTCTTGAAATAGTAGGTGATAAGAGGAGGCAGCTTTCTTCCATATAGTTAATGGCCATTTAATTTTCATCACTGATTCCAGACACACTCACTTGATCATTGTGTGTCTGAGAAGGGGCCATATTTTTAACTAGTGACCTTATTAGTGTGTAAATCTGCTCTTTTGGTGGGATGCTGTTGGCTGCCAAATCAGCTGCAGGGAGCTGGTAACTTCCATTCACCCATTTGGAATCTTGCACCTCAGAAGCTACAAAATATTCAAGTGCAAACAATGAGAATTTTCCCTTACCTCACCATTATTTTATCTGAATAGATTGAATTTGGTTAGAATATTAGAGCAGCAGAAACCATATAGTGAACTGGACATGAGTCTTCAGAAGAAGAAAGGAAGGAAGATTTCCTCAGGGGTTGTGGCAGTGCAGAGATGGAAAAAAAGGAGCAACACCAGTTGAAGTGCACACACAGCCCTGAATTCCACATGGAAATGGCTTGTTTAGGAAGCAGAAAATTCTCCACAACTGATTTAAGAAGATTCTTAATGGAGAGAATTCCTTGTGAGCCAGACCCCAGTGCTGAACAAACACAGACCCAGGCTGTGCTGGCACTTCAGGGACAGCCAGGAGGGCCACGCTGGTGTCAGGCCTTGCCTTTCCTGGTGCAGATCATGGCCCAGCAGCAAGAGCTGTGTCACCAGGGCTGTGACCTGTGTGACAGGTGAGCCTCTCACAGCAGGAGTGTCCTTCAGCAAGGGCTCAGAGGATGGGTCCACTGATGCATCCTGGAATTGGAAGCCATTTGTGCTTTGCTCAAGCTTATATATTTGAACCCTTGTTTATGTAATGTTGAAATAATGTGGCACAGTTGAATGTTGGGAAGTAGGGAAGAAATACTGATCTGTGTTTCCTGTAAGGAGCACTGTTTAACAGGCTGAATTGACAAATTTAGCACTTCCCCTGCCTTAGGTGGAAGGGTTGTGAGGTGCTTTGGAGTCTGGATATCTGTGTGAGTTCTGCTACATCCATTTTCTGATCCTCTCTTAACTAGGCCAGTGTGTGTTCGTGTGTTCGTTTTGTTTTTTCCCTTGTAGACATCCAGGTATTTTCCTCCTAAGCCATGCAGCTCCTAGGCTGGTCACTATGGCAGGTGTCTGGTTCCCAGTTTGGGGGCACAGTTCGTTTATTGTGGGCACGTGTATTCTTGCCATATTTAACCAGCATCAGAGAGTGATTTTTATCTTCCAAAATAGCACTTGAGGAGGCTGTTACTGTGCTGTGGTCAAGCAATTGTATGTCTCCTTTTGCAGGAGACTGTAAAAAAAAACAAACCCAGACCTATTTTTTGGGGGTTTTTTCCAATCTGGTAATTTTCTCCTGGTTCTTCCTCTAAACTGCCTGTCTGAAATGGCAGCAGCGTAGGCTGTTGAGTTTGATTTCTTTTGGTCTGCTTTTTAGCATCTACTAAGAAACTTCTGATGGAAAAATACAAGAAATGCATTACACAACAGAAACAAACAGTTAAAAAAACCTATAAAGCTCAATTGCAGTGTTTCGTTCCAGCAACATGGCAACATCACACCTTTAGCAAATGGACTTGAGAGTGCTTGTCTTGAGAATGTGCAACCTAGTTAAGCAGAAAACAAGGCCAAAGTCACCTCAGATCTGGCAGACAGGAGGTTTGGCAGAGATCTGAAGGAAGGATGTTAGTCACTGGCATTAAAAGGAGCTGCTGCTTGCAGGTCTGCAAAAACAAACTGAAGTCTATCCTAAGTGGAAAAGGAAGAAACTGGAGAAGAAGAATGCCTTGGGATTTAGCAAAAATCTTCTGGCCGGCAGGAATTATTAAGCTGTATTCTAAATCTGAATCTTGAGATCATTTCAAGGAGGATGGACTAAACAAAAAATGTTGAACTTTCCTGAAATTACTCATTCAGTTGAGCTGCAACCTGGCTTCTTGTTTCATCAGCAAAAGATTGTTGGCTTGGCTTTGGCATTGGTGTTTTTCTTACTCTCAGTCTGTGATGTGGTGTTGTCTCTTGGTAGTGGCTAAAGCAGTGTGGCAGGAGAGCTCTGTGGTTGTCAGTGGAGCTGGGAGTGCAGACAGGGGCTGTGGGAAGGCAGTTGCTGCTTGTGTGCTGTGGGAGGTGGTTCAGCTTCACCCCTCCGCATCAGAGCCTTCATTTTAAAAGTGTACAAGATGCTTCTCAGGGCTGGGAGCACAGATCTAGTGCCTTGAGCAGTTGATTACTCAGAGTTCAGAGGATGGATGCACCAAGGAAGGAGTTAAAGGGTTGTACAGACTTGTACAGCCTCGTGGTAGATGCTGGAGGATATTTCCATAGGCAGTGGAAGAACTGAGATGCACATGCCTTCAGCCACATGGCTTTGCCAGGAATGGGGACTGCTGGTACCATGTAAGGAAAATTGTCCTTTACCAGGAGCTGGGAAGTGCTCAAAGCAGCTGCATATTTCTTCAGATTTTGAGCTCGGAATGAAGCTCTCAAACAATTTATATTGCAGTCCAAAATAATAGTTTAGCCTGGGAAGGGTGGTGGAATGGAAACCTCAGTTGAGATTTTTGCTGGAGATCTAATGTTTTTGTAAGAGCTTGGGGAAGTTTTATCTTTACATCTGCAGTGGGAATTTGATGGCTGTTCCCTAGTCCTGGACCAGCTCCAGCTGCAGTGGAAGTAGCTGGATCCTTGGCATTTGTATATGCTTGCTGTCATCTCAATCACTGTCACTCCTCTAAAGCAACTAGTCTTGCATAATGTCCCTTAAAATATTGGACACCTCTGGCAATTTGCTGTATCCCAGTGCTCCACTCACCACTGCTGAGCAGCTGGTAGGAGGGACAGAGCTTTTTGGGAATGATCCCCATGGTGCATGCTCATTTGAAAAGTACTCAGAGCCCTGCAGGATGTTGAACAGGAGGAGAGGGTTATAAAGTATTTTGGTAGTTAGGGCAAAGCTTTTTCTGTGTGGTCAGCCTGTTTTTTGTCATATACTCCAGAGCAGGTGTATATTTTAATGTTAAATTGTATTTGTAAATATTTAACATGTAGAATATATCGAAGAGGAGTTCAGTCTTTTGTGAAGAATGGAATTAAGAGACTTTTCCCCCTTGGTTCACCTGGCAGCTGTGCAGAGGTGGTGCTTGCAGAGAAGGATGCTGGGCTGTGCTCAGGTTTCCCACAGGGAGGGACTGATCTGGAACCATCCCACATCTTGGATCAGTGACAATAGGCAACTGGAGCTGATTTTTGCTGGGTTTGTGGAAATGCACTTAGTGTTTCTTGAGGTGGTGGTAGCAGTGTGAGCAGTTCCTGTCAGAGCTGAGGAGGCTGTCAGGTTATCTGGGGTTTGAGAAGCCACAGGTCTGGTCAGGGCTCACTGCTGTAGTGGCTGCCTGATCCCTTGGCAGTGGGTGTCTAGGGATCAAGGGTGCTTTCCTAAGTAGGACAGAAATAAAAATGAGCCCTGTTCCCCAAGACTAGAAAGTGATTAAAAAAAAGGCATTTTGCTGATTGCAGATGATTATAATGCAGCTGCTCGACAGTGACATCCCAGCCATGGAAAAATAACATTGATTCTTTGAGCTGTTTTCCAGTCTGTACAGCATATTAAAACCCTTCATGCACAGCTGGCACATTTAACTTTGATTATGTTGTTGAAGTGACTGATCTGAGAGCAGCCTGGATCCCAGTTGCTTGCAGAATTTGAAAATAAGATTGTTCCAATTCATCTGCAGTTGGTTATTTTGGAAGAGAGACAAACTATCTCGAGCACTTTTAGGGCTGCTAATTAAAGTCTTGTGGCTCTCCTCTGAGAGTCTTGAAAGATGGATGGAGGGACTTACCCAAGGTCATATAGTGTGTCACTAACAAAGATGATTATAAAACCCTAATTTGGTCTTGCATACTTGAATTATTTCCCTGGTGTGGACAATCCCACCACAAACCAACACACTGGCTGCTGGGCTCTTGTACATGTCAGTGAGTTCCTTTTTTTGCCTGTGCTTTCCCACCTGCCAGCTGGGTCTGGCATGGTAGCAGTGTGAGGTGGAGGCAGGACAGGCTCCCTACTGCTTCCACACAGAGGTGGCTGCAGTGGGTGCCTTCTGGCTAGCAGTGTGCTTCTGGGGCTGGAAAAAAGCAGGAGCTTGGAAAGGAAGGTAGGAGGGCTGCAGAGAAGCTGCCCAAGCACTTGTGGTGGTACTGCCTCTTTGTTAGTTTGGCTCCTGACCCGAGCTGCTCCAGCACCTTTCCTTTTGCAGCTCAGTGAAAGCACATTTTGAAATTCTGCTGGCATCCATGCGTTCAGGGCTCCTTCCTCTGCACGCACAGAACTTAGAAGCCTCTATCCAAAATGATCATTAGTGGAAAAGGAGACGGTGGGGAGGACTCGGGAGCTCTGGAAGAGGCTGTTTTAAGTGTATCACAGCCATCAAACCCTCCCGCAGGAGTTCTGTCAGAGGGCAGGAGTGCCAGTGAGCGGCGGCAGCCTTTGGCTCGCTGGGAGCTGGATGTGGGCAGGACGTGCTGGGGCTCGGTGAGCTGGGAAGGCTCTCACCGAGCTGCTGCTGCTGCGGCAGCCCCTGCGGCTTCCAGCAGGTGAAACCGGGTCAGAGCGGCTCCTGGGAACTGTGTGTGAATTCCCCGCAGGAAAGGCAGTAACTGGTGAGTCACAGCCCAGGCTGTGATGGGAAACAGTTGCTGGATAATAGGTTGAGCGATGGTGGTGGATTTTCTTCACACATCAGGACCCTGAGGAGGCTCTGACTTCATGGGCCACCTGAAAGCTGTTTTTTATCTGGGTTCCAGGTGGCCAAAGCTGAATTCCTGCAAATGTAGATACAACAGACTCTACTTCCCAGGGTCTGCCTTGCACCCCTGGACTTGGTGTACCCACTGTTGAAGGGGGAAGGGGTTGTGAAGGTAAGGAGATTAAAGGGACAGCTCTTGGCTATGATAAGAAACCAGAAAAAGGTAGAAAACCTTTCCCTGTTCAGACTCAAGCACAAGGTGGGAGCTTCTCTGAGGAACTGACCAGTGATGGATTTGGGAGGTTTGTGCTGTGCTCAGTTTGAGGCTGGTGTGGGGCCCTGCAAGGGGATTTTGTGCTGATGGAGTGCTCTGCTCTATCTGGAGCTCATCTGTTGTGACTCCTTATTTCACTGCTCCTGTTTTGACTTGCACTTCATCTCTGTGGAGCATCCCGTTGCTCTGCTCCCAGAATGTGGTGGGGTTGAGCCTCAGGTCTGCCCCTTTCAAGCTCTGCATTTGCTGCCCTGAGCACAAGACACAAAGGCAGAGAAGGAAGTGCCTTGCAGAGCTCCCCTGCCCACCATGCTGGGAGACAGCTCAGGCTGTTTCCAAGGTTGTCCTCCCTGCCAGCCCAGGACAACCCAAGGCAGCAGCATGGCCACGGCTGTGCTTGGCCACCAGCAGACCTGGGTTTTTAACCAGCCCTGGTGCATGCTGTGGGATATGTGGGTCTCTCCTATGGGAGATGAACATGGCCCTCGTTCTGCTGTGGCTTTTCCTTTGTGACCTGAAGGAGTTGTATTTAAACAGGTATGGAAGGAGCAGCTGGCTCCAGCTTCAGAGTGGTGCTGGTGACTTTGAGATGGTGCCACCATCCCCAAGGTCCCTCAGCAGAGATCCATGTGTGACAGGGGGCTGTAGAGCAGCATGGTGGCCTTGGGCAAGGAGGGGGCATTATTTGGCCCCTTCTCTCCCCTCCATGTGCTTTGCATTGTGCTGGGAGGTGGTGCCTCACTGGGGGCTCACCCAGGCCTGTGGGTGCCTTGGAGGCTTCAGGAATGGCCCAGGGAGTGACAGCCTGATGTGGATGTGGGGAAGAGGAGGCCCTCGTTGGACTGCCTGCCAAACTGGCTGCTCCAAAACGGCTTTGGGCTGTCTCCTGTTTTGTGCACTTCTGTGTCCAGGATGGGGAATAAATCACTGCTGCAGCCTTTGCTGTGCACACAGGACGCTCCTCCTGCATCCTGCACTGGAGCAGAGACCTCCTGGGGTGGGGACAAGGGATTCTGGAGCAGCCTGGGGCTCTGGGGACATCAGCACTGGCCTTTTGTGGCTGGCCCATAACTGCTCTAAAACACACAGCAGAAATACCTTGGGGGAGGAGGGGAATATTTTCTTTCCTTCTATTATTTTTTTTTTTTTTCTGAATCCAAAGTGAAGTGCCCCTGCAGCACAGCCCGCCCCTGGCAGATCCTGGGGGAACTGGTTCAGCCAGCACCAGTCTGGGCAGGGAGGGCACTGCCAGGGCTGGGTGCTCTGCCTGGCAGCACTGGGATACGAACTGGGAATAAACAGCCACATCTCTCTGTGTGGGGGCTGTGGATTCCCTGGGACCACTGGCATAGGGGGAGCCATTGATAATCCACATGTCACCTTTTATTTATTTTTTTTCCATCTCCCTTCCTATTAAAATGGTCTGGGAAGCTGTGACACTGCACAGCCTGGGCTTCTGCCAAGGAGCCCTGGGGCTTGTGTTCCTGCTCATGCTGCCAGGCTCCTGGCTGCCTCGCTGCTCTGTGAACTCCCATTTGCCTTTCTTGGCTGGAAAAAGGATTAAGTTAGCAGGACAGGAAAATTAATTAGCTGCCATTTTAAGGATGTAGCTTTCGTCGCAGTCCAAAGCGTTTTGAAATGGCATTGTGTCACTGAGACCAACCTGGGGTTGATTAAAAGGCTTTTACCTGCCGGAATATCAGATTTATTTCCACTGGGGTTCTGCCCCTGGTGATTATGGCTTCAAGGTGAACCTCAAGGCCAAATCCAAGGAGTGTTCTGCCTTTGCCGTTAATACTGGCTGTGGAAAGCTGGTACCAAAGTCTTTTCTGCTTGTTTAACATTCAAAATAGCCTTGCTTTGCCCTTCCCCTCTGCAGGCAGTCTGCCAGTCTGGCACAGCATGGCTGGGAGAGCAGGGAACTGCAGAGCTGCAGCTTCCCTGCCCAACTGGGGGGCTTCCCACAGGGATCCCGGGAGCAGTGGCCCCTGATGCTGCAGGGTGAGCCTCAGCCTTCCCAAACCGTCTGCTGGAAAATTGCTGCTGTTTGGTGCAGGTGGCAAAAGGGAGCAGAAATGGTGCCACTCTTGGTGGGGGGTTGTATCCAGCTGGAGGACGTCCCCACAATAATGTCCCCACAATAATGTCCTTGCTGCAAGTGTCAGAGATGGAGAAGGGCAGATCTGCTGCAGTGTGCTGAAGTGCGAGAGAACCCGAACCATGGGAAGCAAGTGGTAATGAAGCCAAAAATCATTTTAGGGTTAGAAAGTAATTGTCATTCCCTGCTTTCTTCAGCGAAGGGGACTTTGGGTGCTCCAGAGCACCTGGAAGGGGCCATTAGCTGCCAGCCTTCCTGAGAAAGCTGTGCTCCAGCTTTGGGAAGCAGTGGGGCATGGAGCATGTGGGTCCTGGCCCCAGACTGCAGCCATGGCTCCATCTGGGACACGTCAGAGGGGGTGACCAGGAGGAAATTTCCACACATGGTGCTGCAGTTCAGCCCTTACTGACCTCCAGAATGTGCTTCTGCCAGCTGCACTCCTATTCTGGCCTCACATGGAAGGGCTGCACAAGTGACCAATCTCTGAAACAAACCAAATCTCCTCACCTGCAAGGATGTAAATGACTCCTGCCCTCCTTAGCAATTCCCCACTGAGCTTTCACTGGAATAGTTCAAAAACCCTTCAAAAATAATGCAGATTAAACCTGCTACTTCAGCAATGAATGGAAATTATCAGCACATATTTTTTATTTTACTATTTAATGTAGTAGAAATATCATGGCTTGTAGCCAAAGCAATTCAAGATGTGACGGCTGTAAATGTGCACTGGGCGAGGCTGGAAACACTCCAGTCTAATTCGAGAATCTCTTGGCTCAACTCTTGCTTTGCTTTTCAAGAAGAGAAACTCATCTGTGAAGAACTCCATGCTGCAAGGTAAGCATGAGGTGGATTTGGGAGCTAGTTAAGGTGCCCCTTCCCAAAGCACTGGTTTTATTTGTATTTTCCTCTTATATTCTGTGCTGGATGCAGAACTGCAGCAGCACAGAAAACAGATGGGGTGAGTCTGCTGCTCTCTGGTGCAATCCTGATGGATGCTGTAGTTGAGCAAACTCCTCCAGTGCTTTGCTAACTTTTCAACCTCCCCCAGTGGAAAAGCAGAGCAAGGAAAGTGATCTTGCTCAAGTCCAGGATTTTAACTATCACCAGCCCCAGGAGCAGCCTGAGTGTTTCCTCCAGTGGCTGTTGCAACACCAGACCTTGCAGGAGCCTGTCTGTGGGCTGGCAGGGGATTAGCACACGGTAGAAAAGCCTTTACTGTGGTTAAATTGAAGACAGAAAATATGTCAGCTCTGCCAGAGAGGATGACAAGGAGCCTCAAAGGCAAGCAGATTTCCCAGGCTGGTAATATTTCCCTCCTAAGAGTTTTACTCAGCTACTTGCAGCTATTTTGATCCCCCCTTCTGATCTTATCTCCCAGTAATGAACAGCAGGGCAGACAGCACTTTCACACAGAACTGCCATAATTAAGGCAATCACTTCATGTCAGTGCTGGGCAGTCACTTTTAAAAAGTCACTCACCAAAGATTTGCTGCATCAGGCTCCAGGATGGTCAGAAATTAACAAACAAGCAGTTTAAGGATATCAATTTTTATTTGACATTGTGAGATCAATAAGAAAAAATAATTTGAACAGCTTTGTGATAGAACCGTTGCTGCTGCAGAATGAGGCTACTCCTCACAAGAAGGGCCCTGGCTCAGCCACAGGGTGCTCCCAGCACCTGCTCTGAGCAGCAGGTGATGTTCTCCACCTCCCTGTCCCAGCAGCACCTCCCACCTCAGGCAGGTCCCTGTATGGGGACAAATGGGGCTTCTGAGACGCTTTGTGTGGGCAGCTCTGCTCTAAGACCCTCTGCAAAGGGCTCGCTGCAACCACGGCTACAGAACCCATCTACTGCAGTGGTTACTGAGCTCCTGCTGTGCTTCTCCCACCCTCTGCTAATTCTGTCTCTCCTCTGCCCCACAAGGTCACCTGGCCCATGTTCAGCCTCCCCTCTGTGCAGCAGCTGCCACACTGCAGCCCTGCTCCCCAAGGGAACAGCTCTGTCCGCACTGGAGAGATGACCCAATGCTATTTCCGAGGCCTTTGGTGCTGGCAGGAGCTGATTTGTGACACCAGCAAGAGGGGAACCAGGACACTTTAGGAACTAATCCTGCTGCTCAGATGCTTTCAGCTGGCAGAGTAACCCTTTCTAATCAAACCCAGATGCTTAGGAGTGATTGTAGAGCAGCAGCCACGGATATTGCTCGAGCACTGGGGCACCCACTCCATAGGACGGGCAGAGCTAGAAAGAGGCTTCGGTTAACACAGTATTTTTGCCAAGTTTTTGCCTTTGACAGTTCTTAACAGTTTAAAAAAATACCAAACACAAGTCAACATATGCCAGGACAAAAGGCTGAGTTTCCATTGTGCCAGTGAAACATCCTCCAACTAGGCCAAATTCTCGCTGGCCCCACCGGTATCTCGACCTACCCTCCCTCTGCTGCATCAGGGAGGTGAAAAGCCAGACTAAGAGAGATTTTAGAATTGATTCAGCCCCTGAGGGGAGATAAGAATTTAGACATAAGTAAGAGTTAAGGACAATATGATCAGTTCTAATACATGAAATCAAGACAGTAATCTTAAATCAATGAAGGGCTCAGCTGGAAAAATCAAGGTGGAAGGCTCTGTTGGCAGGAAAGGGGTAGCTGTCCTGGATTAGTGCCAGCAAACAGAGCAAGCTGCTGGACTCTACCCCTGGATCACTCACAGAAGGAACAATTCTTACTGATACTTAAACATGAAGATGACTTGGAGGTTGTACCTGGTGCCAACACCATGTTCAGCACGTACACAGCGTTCAACATTCCCTGGCTCACAGCTGGAGAACACGGAGTGTGGCAGATTATCTACGTGAGCTGCCTCCCCCACACAAGCACCAATGCACAGCCACAGCCCAGGCAACCTGGGGCAACTTACATGAAACGAAGGAGGGCAACGAGGAAATAACGTGGTAGTGAAAAATCAGGAAAAAAAGAATAACCCTTCACACAACTGTTTTTCAGCATTGTAAAAAAATAAAACTGAAAGCAATCTCTTTGACTTCCCCTGCCACACCGTGCTGGTGTCCCACAGGCATTCTAGGATCAGATGCTGCCCCTTTTCCTGCTGTTCAGTGATGCAGTGCACACAGCATTTCTGAGGGGGTCCATAGACTGTAGTGCAAGCAAACTGAGAAAATAAATACACTCAAACATTCCCTCCTGTCAAAGAACATTAATTACAGGAAAAACTAGCTTGCTTTTTGTTTTAACTGAAGTTAAGTTAGCTGCAACTCGTTTTAATATCTGAAACTTTGAAGATGTGTTTTACAGCATAACAGTAGAATTTACACTGCATTGCCAATCCACAATTCGGTCATTCTCATTAACAGTGTACAAAGAAGGTCATTAGTTTATATATATATATTTATATATATATATATTCTATAAAGTCTGGAAGATCAATATAAATACTGCTCCAGAAATTAAAAAAGTGTTTACATCCCCGACTTGAATATTACATCTCAGTGTCCTGGGTTATTGGTATCATCTGTAAAAGTCTTAGCGGCGCAGAGGTTCAAGTTTTCGAAATTTCAGTGCCGAGCTGGATGACAAAGCATCTTGGTTTGAAGAAGAATTCACTGTGTCTGGGGACTGGAATAATACTCTACCACGATGATTAAATACATAAAAAGACGGATGGTTCCTTAATGTGTCAAATGTCCTTCAAAATAAATGTAAAAAGCCAAGGTTAATACTCTGTCAGAGCAGGGAGTTTAGAACAGTCAGTTTGGGGTGCATTG
Source organism: Poecile atricapillus (assembly GCF_030490865.1). Lineage (NCBI taxonomy): Eukaryota > Metazoa > Chordata > Aves > Passeriformes > Paridae > Poecile > Poecile atricapillus. The sequence goes on along the minus strand of NW_026709076.1, from coordinate 7,061 downwards.
ACTTTAGACACAGAAATACAAGTTTTCAACCCGAAACTCTTGCTTGCTTTTAAGTTTCCTAAACACTGAGGAAATACACAGCCAGTTGTGAAAAAGACCACAAGATGTCCACGTCAAAACTTCCCCTTCGTCTCTGGAGCTCAGGGGCTGACACACCACATGCCAGCCTTTGTTCAGCTGTCACTTGTGTTAACACCCTGATGATGCTCAGCTTTCCATCCCTCTGGATGCCTCACGGTAAAGGCTTTAGGTGAACCCTCTGAAATACAATTATGTCAACTTTTTCACTTCCCATATTCCCCTGTGATTTTGGAAATGGTCAGAGAGGCAACATCTGCCCATCCAATTTCCTGTCAGACTCACAGAACATTCTGAATTGGAAGGGACCCACAAGGATCATCAAGTCCATCTCTGAAGTGAACAGCTCATAAAGCAGCTGAACCTACGATCTTGGCATGCTCTAACCAACTATCCTCTTCAAAATCTTGATACAAAATCCCTTATTTTCTTAAAGTCTTTCAGATGTGCTGCCTTGAGTATACTGTGTAACACTCAATGAGGAAGCAAACACAAGCAGGGTGTGAGCCAAACCCTGCAGTCTGAGACTGTGTCACAACAGCAGGTGGTGATTCCTGAGCTCTACTTCCCACCTGCACATTTCATTCCTCTACCAAGTCTGCACAGCAGCATTTCAGATGAGGAAAAGCAGGAAGCTTATTTGATTTCTGCCTCTTACCTAACTCTCCCTAAAACTCAAGACACTGCTGGCTTTCACAGGTGTGGCTGTTCCCCTTGGGTCACTGCCTGCAGCATGCAATGAAGGACTGAGCTAAGGACAAGTGATTTCAGTTTGTACAAAGAAGCAGATACAGGTGTGTACAAAAAGAAGAAAAATAAAACATACTTATTTTTGAGTTCTGAAGTGGCATCCATGTCTTTAAACTCTCCTGCAATATGTGCTATCCCATAGCAGGTGACTGCAAAGGCCAGCAGAGTCTGCAGGACTATCTGCAACAGAGGGAGCACAGTGCAACACATCCATTACTGAGTGTTCTGCATGTTTACCAAAAAATCTCAGCTTTCACACAGTATCTCTTGAGCTTTTCATCCAGTGACAGCAAATAGAGGTGGGCAATCCAGGCACAGGAGAATTAAAATTCTCTCCTATTTGCACAGCAAAACTCTGGCAGAGCTCCAGCTGCCTCAGCACAGGTCTGGGTTGCACCAACTGAATGGACTCACACAGTTCCTCAGCAAGAGCCTGAGACCAAACACTGTGTTCTGTGCACTCCAGGATCCAAACTCCTGCCAGGAACACGCCTGGAGCCCCAGGCCAGGCGCCGTGCTTGGCTCTCCTGGGCACCTGATCTCCCTGCCCTTCTGATTAAGGAGAGAGGGAACAGATAACTGAAGTGGAAATTTGAAAAGCAAGCAAATAAAGTAAATAAAAGTCCCCCTCCTGAAGCAGGTTGTGCTGGGATTCAAACAGTCACACTGGATAAACATGTGTCACCCAACCAGAGCCAGAGGGTTTAGGATGTTTATGCTGCAAAGGAGGTGATGGATGCAAAAGCTACAATCAGGGAATCCTGGACAAGATGCTCCAGGGTAGTTCTAAAAGAGAGGGAGGTCTGGACCTGGGGTTTGGTTTCACTGACAACTACACCACACTCAGGAAAGTGGGATGAAAAATGTGGTTCTTTTTGACAGTGGGAGCTCCAATGAAACTGCAGTTTAAAACCTATCCTTTATGCTTGCCCAGCACATTAAAAGGAAGCAATTCAGCGACTAAACCACCCCACAGTCACACCTTTCACACATTGCAAAAACTTACATCTATGGGCAACGTTTCATCTTCCTTTTCTGTCAACCTCATGTAAGAACGATCTACAAAACAGAAACACACGCACGCATCAAACGCTCTGTGTACACAAATAAACAGCCCGGCAGCACAAACCCCCAGAGAATCGGCTGCAGAGACACGTGTCAGCCTCCTCGGGCAGCCGGGCCGCTCCCGGTGCTGCTGCGGGGCTCCGCTGCTCCGGAGCAGGGCTGGCCCTACCGCAAGCAGCCGGGAGGGGGGCGGGCCGTGGGGCGGAGGCAGCCGGACGGCAGAAGCCAGGCTGAAGCCGCGACCCGGCGGGCGCCAGCTCCCCCTTCCCACCCTTCACTCTTCCCTCCCTTCCCAGCTGCTGCGGCGCCCGCCCGGGCCGAGCCCCGCGCTCCTCCCGGAAGCTCCGCTCTCCCCGCAGCCCGGCCCCCAAGGGCAGGGCCGCCCCCGCCGCCGGGATCGCGGCTGAGGACGATGATGATGCCGGCCCGGCCCGGCCCCCGCCCCGGGAGCTCCCCGTCGGCCGTGTGGGAGTGCCGGTATCCCGGGGCGCCCCGGCCCGCCCCTCCCGGCGGTGACTCACGCTGCGCCGCCGAGAAGGCCGCGTGTGCCAGGGCGAACAGGCCGAGCCCCACCAGCCCCTTCCACACCGACCCCGCCGCCATAGCCGCCCGCCGCCGCCAGGGCGCCCCGGCGCGCGATGATGGCGTCATCGAGGGGGCGGGGCCAGACCGCGCCCGACTGCGAGGGAGGCGTGGCTTCAGCGCCAGGGGGCGGGGCCACGCCGCTGCTTTCCCACGCGGGGCCATTGATAAAATGTGAGGGGCTGAGCGGGCCCCCGGAGCCACGGATGGTCTTGGGGGGCGTCTGAGGGAGAAGGGGGCCCTTCCCTCCACCGGGCCAGGCCGGATCCCTTCCAGCCGAAAACAGAGCGTAGAGCCAGTGATGCCCGAGTTAATTCTCCCTCCCCACGTGTTTAACCTCAAAGCTTGAGAAACCGGTGGAAGAAAAAACGGGCAAAGGGATGTACGCAACACGTGCAAGAGGGATTCCCCTGGCCGAGCCAGGCCTGGGGCAAGGCAAGAAAGCAGCAGGGTCCCACACAACCAAGCATCCTGGGTCTTCCATGCCCCCAAGGTACAAAGGCAATTCTTTGAAAACGTTTGCTACAAGTCACCTTTAAGTTGATCATTGACATTTATTGCAACCCTTGACCCACCGGGTTCACGCGTCCCCCCTCTATTTCATGGTAAAAAAGGAGAGAAGTTTACCCTGATCCCACTTCGGGGCTGACGGCGGCTCTTGGCACCATCCACATGCCTTGGCACGGTGTGAAGGCACGATCAGCCTCCAGGATCCCCCCGGACCCCGTCTCCCCAAGAGCCGGGGTGTGTCCTGCAGGCCATCCCTCCAAAGCACCCTGCGCACACCCACCACCCGCTCCTGACCTCGCACCAAGTCTGCCTGGGGATTTCTTTTCCTCTTTGAACTCTGATCACCTTCCCCCTTCTCGCATCCCGTTCTTTACGGCTCGTCCCAGCCCCCCCAGGGCTCATGGCAGCCCCTGGCACCCCTTTCCTTCCCAAACCTCGCCTCACCAATTCCCCAGCGCCTCCCCCTTCCCCCGCTCCCCCTCGCCCCTTTCCCGCTCCGTCGCTGCCGGCCCGTCCCTATCCGGGCTCCCCGCGCTGTTCCCGCCCCCGGCGCCTGCGCCCAGAGCCGCTTCCTGGTGTCGGCGGGGCCGGGCCGGTGCCGGGACGATGGCGGGGCCGGGGCCGGTGCTGGCGGCGGCCGCGGGGCTGTGGGCGCGGGGGGCGGCGGGCGCCGAGGTGGCGGCGGCGCGTCCCGGGGCGCTGGAGGAGGAGATCGTGTCCGAGAAGGCGGCGGAGGAGAGTCACCGTCAGGACAGCGCCAACCTGCTCGTTTTCATCCTGCTGCTCACCCTCACCATCCTCACCATCTGGCTCTTCAAGCACCGCCGCGCTCGCTTCCTCCACGAGACCGGGCTGGCCATGATCTACGGTGAGCGGCGCCCGCCCCAGGCGGGCATCCCCGCCCCGCCGCCCCTTCTCCGGGAGAGCCGTGCGGGAGCTGCCCCGAGCGCCGGGAGCCCCATCCCGAGCAGTCCCGGCTCCTCGCTGGGCCGGCTGCGGGGCTGGCTGCTTGCCCGGTGCCCGCTCCCACTCCCGCGAGTGGGCACCAGCAGCGCATCGTTCTCCCGGTCAGTGCCTGGTGGTCCCTGGCCGAGGGGCTGCCACAGGGCTTGTTTGATGGGCGAACGGGTGAGTGGGACACGACACATCCTCTCGTGGGTGCAGCTGGACGCTGCCGTGTCGCCGGGACAGCCCCGTCCTGCTATGTCCCGTGCTGAGCCTTATCTGCGTGTTGCTGGAGGGAGGGTTGGTTGTTTTCCAAACCCTAGATATGGAGGGCTCTCGAGGGCAGAGTTACTCCCAAATCTCTGGCAGCGAGGAACTGGTTGGGTTTTTCCAGACGGCCTGACAGGGTGAAGCTGGCAGGGTCATGGGCTACCACGTCACCAAGCTCTGGCAGGTCCCACTTTCCTGCTCCAGCATCGAGAGTGGGGACTTGGGGCAGCACAAACCTGTTGTTACACTGGCCAGGAGCCTTGCATCACAGGTTGGATGGGGCTCTCAGCAACCTGGTCTAGTGTAAGGTGTCCCTGCCCATGGCAGGGGGGTTGGAACTGGATGTTCATCAATGTCCCCTTCCAACCCAGGCCATTCTGTGATCCTGGGATCCCATGCTGGGGCCAGAGGCTGTGCTTCCAATGTGTGTTTAGAGCTTCCAGATTTCCAGAAGCTGCCCAAGTAGAGTGGAGGGGCGATTTGGGGGATTTTCCCACCCTTTGCCAAGCTCAGGAGCCTGCAGAGCCAGCAGCCTCCTATCCTGCTGCCTGGGGACCTGTGTGCCCAAGCCCCTACCTTTGGAGTTCCTCCTCCCTGTGACAGGATCTCTCAGAGAGGAGCCCCATGTTTATTCCCATGGGAAATGGAGCAAGGCTGTGGGTCAGTGGAGTGGAGCTGTTGACATTTGGGTTCTAATGGTGGCGTGTGATGTACTGAGGTGACATGGCCTCGTGAAGTGGCCTGAACCAGGGTATGGAGGGGCCATATATGGCCCTCCCTGGGTTATCTGGCATGACTTTGAGTTCAACCAAAGTAGGACTGAGAGGTGTGCTGGGGAAGTGATTAATGTGGCCTTGGATCTGTATCTAGGGAAGATTTGTTGAATTTAGGATTGAGAAGGCATCTCCTGCTGCATGCTGTAGTTAGTGTCTGTCCTCTGGCCCTTGCTGACTGGGGGTGATGTGTGACCACAGAGTCAGACGTGGCCGAATCTCCCACCCAGCAGACAGCTTTGATCTGAAGGCTGTGACTTGACCTGTTTGGGCCACTGGCTTTTGTGATTCCAAGTTCCAGTTAATTGGAAGTGTCCTTCCAAATGAAGTGGTGGAGATGCTTTCATCAGCCCGCAGGCACGAAATATTTGTCTGCTTTTTCAGGGGTACAAAATACTGCTCTGCATTTTCAGATTCCTTCTAGCCACTGCTCAGGGGGATTCAGATGCTTCTGGCTTCCTGCCCAGGGTGGGGATGGTCACCTCCTGGGACAGGAGCTGTGCTGGGGGAAGACATGCTTCCAAGCATGGAAGGTCTTCTCTCTCCTGCTGGCCCAGAGCCATGTGACTTTCTATTCCTTTCATGCTTTCACACTTGCCCTTAACCTTGTTCTTCCTCTCCTGGACATTTCTTCCTCTTGATTATCCTCTCTCCCTGACCTGCCTGAGTGCTCACTTTATTCTCAGAGCACAACCTGGGTTGTTTCAGTCTCCTGCTGATCCATAAAATGCACCTTTTCTGTCTGCTCTTCTGCAGACTGTGCTTAGAGAATTGCTGGTGAAATTGGTAATGTCACCTGTCTGATGAGGCAGAAAATCCCAAGTTTTCCTGGTATCAAGGCTTTTGGCATTTGCTTCTCAGGTAGTGGCAGATGCCATAGGAAAAGGGATGTGTAGTTCCCATGAAGTGGTGAGATGCTGTTGTTTTACGGTGCCAACTTAAAATCTTCAGGGAAGAAAGGAGGTGTCACTGTCCCTGTCTCCCTGCGATGCTTTTTGCCCCAAGGAAGTTCACTGAAAATGTGGAAGGGGCTGCAAAACAGACCCTGAAATCTGAACAAGAGAAGCAATTTGCGAAAGCTTGTCTTCTTCTGTTTAAAAAAAAACCAATAACAACTAAGTCAAAACTTTCACATACATGTATTTTGGCAAAACACATCAGTTTCTTTATTGTCTTTGTTTTTATTAGAAGTTATAAGCTCTTGCTCCAGGTGGATTTCTATCATGCAAATCACACTGTCAGCTCAGAGCTGATGTCCAGCTGATGGACACCGGCTGGAGTAATTTCACAGGGACAGACAGTAGGTGCTTAGTAGCCCTTAAGCTTCATTTCAGTGTTTAAAATTAGGTTCCCACATCTGAGGTGCTCAGCATTTAGGATGATTAATTGAACAATTTTGTTTCAGTTTGTTTCAGTTCTTCTCAGAGTCTGATGGTGGATGTGCAGGAGCTTCTCTAGAAGTTTAGTTTCCTTGTACTTGTTCCCACTTGGCCCCTGTGTGTGCCTGAACTGCTTGCTGTCAGGATGTCTTCAGTTGTTACATTTTTCTTTCCTTTTGCTGTCCAGATTAATGCTCGCCTGGGGATCCTGTCTGCTTCCATTGTTGTTAAGTGCTGGGTTTGGTAATATATTAGTCTTCATTTAAATCATTACCTCGGAAATGTTCAACAGCACCTTAAAAAAAAGCCCATGGGCTTTTGTCCTTTTTAATGAAGTCAGGAGAAATGCAATGAAAATAATCTCTTGCACTTTGCATAAAAGAACTCAATTAATTTGCCGGCTTTGCCTTCAGCTTCCCAACTCCTTGCAGCTTTCAGCTGGCAGCTTCCTCGGTGTTGGGTTCCCTCTGCTCAGCTCAGCTCCCTCCCAGGGCTCAGTTTTATAAAGCTGGCAGCAGAAGCATGTCGATACTGGCTCACAGGTTGCTGCTGGGGCAGCCCTGTGAGTGCCAGGAGAGCCTGAACCATTTCCTAAGAGCCTGTCAGAACCAGGAGCACCTACAGGGTCCCCTGGGAGCCTGAGCTCAGGACTGGGCTTGGTGTCTGGAAAACCATGTCAGGTTTGTCCCAAGTGGCTCCTGTGAGCATC
>NW_026709075.1:0-44569 GCF_030490865.1 Poecile atricapillus | reverse complement strand
AAATATTTTCCTGGTCCCATAGCCAACAATTATTGCTTCTTTATCCATGAAGCTTATGAAATTTTCCAGTGCTATTAACAGAAGATAGAATATTGTGCCCATCCATAGCAGCCTCCTTAAAATGATCCCAAAAGTTTTAAGCTTTGAGCCTCCAGAGTTTGAGATAGTAACTACTACTATCTCCATTTTGCTGGTAGATGAACTGTGACTAATCCTCTGCAGCACAGCAGCAGAAGTTTGATTTGCAGTCCATTACGCTTGTAACGTGCTGCCCAGAATGGTCACCGCCTTGTCAAACACAGCATGAATTTTCTGGGGTTTTTTTTTCTGTTTCCTATCATGACCAATATCATACACTTTGGAAATGAAAGTAGAAAATTCAAGGTGTTGAGCCTGGCTGTGAAAATCTGCTCTTTGCTTGGAAAGAATCAAAAATACTGGCAAGCATACAATCATTCCTTTGGTAATATCTACTGCACCCTGCACCAGAGCAGCAAAATGAATTAAACAGCAAAAGACTGAAATGCCTGACATTGCATAGGCCAGTCAGGAGGCAGGAATACAGGAGTCAGCCTGGGCCAGTATTAATTCAAGGAAATTAAGTTTTTTAGTGTTTAAGGTGCATGACTAGAAGATTGGAAACTTGGCTTCTGCTCCTACTTTCCCTGTATTGTGACTTTAGACCAGTCAGTTCACCTTCCCGTGTCTGGAGGAGCCCTTACAAACCCACAGCACAAGGTTTAGGATGGGGAATGACATGCCATGACCTCCTGTCAGACCCCATTCTGTGCAAAGTTTCCAGAAGCCAGCAAGTGAAACCTTGCTTTTCAGAGTTTGGGTCTCTCCTTTTCCATGAGATTTCATATGCAAAAAATCATAAAACAAAAAACTCAGGATGGAAAGAGCCCTTAGGAAGCCAGAGGAATTCCATCTCTCAGGCCATAAAGCAGGAGCAGCACTGCCTAAACTAAACTAATCTAAACTAAACTAAACTAAACTAAACTGTACCTGACAGGGATTCACCTACCTTGCTCATAAGAATATCTAGAGGACCAATTCCAGAGCTTCACAGTTGGACATGTTTGCTTTATCTCTAACCCGAGTCACTTTTGCTGCAAGTCAGCTCTTAATCAGATGAAGTTGTGGGGAACTGACATACTCCCTCACTAGCAACAATTCCAGAACAACAGGAAAGTCGCTCACCTGGTGAACTAATTCTTCTGTGGGTAAAAGCCAAAGAGGCTGGAAAACACACTAAGCATTTGTTTTTGGGAGAGCTGCCACCTAATTTACAGACAAAGATCAGATACAATTAGTGTTAGATCAGCTGGAGACTCCTCTGCCCCAAGCCAGGAGGACGTCAGTTTCCACCAAGACATGCAGTGTCACACTTGACCCTTCAGTCCCCCAAAGGGTATTCTTGGAAACACAGGCAAAACCTGAGCTCACAGCAATAGCATTGCTGTGGCACTGGGGAAGGAATGAGGAAACACCAGCATGGATACTAGGCAGACAGGAGAGAAAGGAATCATCCTGCAAGTCTGAATTAATTTCCAAACAGGGTTCTTGTCTCTGATTGAGGGATACATGTGTGTGCTGCCTGGTAGAAGGAATCTAGAAACAGCAGTGGGGCTGAGCTTTGTCATTCCCCACTCTGCAGTTATGTTTCCACCCAGACAGGAATGCAAGACGTGGTACTGAGCAGGCTTTAGTGAGTCACACATCTCTGACAGCAATTGAGACTGGGCCAAAACCCCAAGGGAATCTTCACTGATGAGAAATACAGTTGCAAACAAATTCCCCAATTTTCTGTGAGTGTATCAGAGATAATGACCATCATCAAACCCTCCATCTCTGCACATATCTTGGAGTTGCAAGTGGTTCACAAGATGCTCAGTTTTACCTGGCCATCAGTCCTGTCCAATTCTATAGACATATGGAATCTGTCTGATTCCATATCATTTCACTGTTTGCCATGGTGAGTTTGGGGTAGGTCAGGAAAGCATAAACCTTCCTGCAAACATTTTAGGCTCTGCTCCGTGCTCTGCTCCATCTACAGTCCAGGCCATAATTGCTGGTGCCTCAGGAATGGTAGTTTTGTAAAACTGCTATATTCCAGTGCTGAGAAGTACAGTTGAGCAATGTGCTTGTGTAGCATACCTCATTTTAAGGACATGCGTAAATCCAATTTGAGCCCAGAGAGATTTCAGCTTAGATTTAAGCGTTCCATTGAGCAGGGTGGATTTAAGGATTGAAGTGTTTTGCTAGACTGTATCTCTGGTTAAGGAGGAAGGAGACTTGCTAGTGCCTAGAAGAAAGAACTGCCTGAAGCATTTTGGCACATCCAAACCATTACTAGCACTACTACTTTTTTCTAATGAATTTTGATGAAATTAACACAAAGAATTGGTAAAGAAGTTGATAATTTCATTAACAATCCTCACTCTGTGGATCTCAGTTTAGTGGGGGAAAAAGGCAAAATTTAGTATCTTAGCAGAATGATGTGTAATAGTTAAAGCAGAATTATAGATTTTGTATTTTATACCACCCAGTATCTTGCACAGTATCTCACTAATAGTAAATGTTTCATGTCCAGATCTGAACACAGAAATTATGAGTGCTTTGCTTTACAGGAAGTGAATCAGTTAAATATTTTATGGAGCCTACACTGAATAAACCAAGTACCCCAGTCTTAAAAGAAATGTTTGTGGCACCAAATATTTTGGGGGACTTTTTGCATGGGCCTGACCTCCCTGTTGAGAATCAAAGTGAAAACATTGAATATACTAAGCAGATGTCTTCTCCTAGTGACAGCAAGATGAGCAAAGACAGCTGGTTAGAAGAACAACAACAACAAAAACACATCATCATTCCTGCTTTGGCTCCAAAAAATCTTGGACTTGTTGTCACGGAAGAAAGTTATATATGTAAGAAGCCAAGAAAGAGACAAATATTATTGAACCTGGTAGCATTTTAGTGAATGTGCTGGAAATAACTTAAGTAGGAAGAAAAACTGGATGCACTCCATTGTTTATTAAAAGAATGCCTCTTCTTATTTCCACAGGGACCTATAGTGTATATAGGCATTAACACATTTGCAAAATACATATTTTAAATATGTTTCTTCATTCGTCAATCTTAAGGGCTCTTCTGCTAAAGTAAACAGAGTTACAGCACATAGAAATATATACAGCCACAAAAATATTATCACTGCAAGCTAAAAATGCCAACTGTGGATTTTGTCTGTAACTCCTTCAATCAGGAAATATGGGTGCATTATGGAGACACCTAGAGAGATCTTAAATATTAGGAAGGGAGAAGATGAGAATATTAGACTCCCTTGGTGAAACATAGGATAAATAATTCACAATGAAAAAACAAAAAGGAAAAAGAAAATAAAAATTAAAATATGAAGAGCTGTTCTGGATGAAAATCAGTCTGAACTGCATTGAACAACAGATCCAAGACGAGTTTTTTGGCAAGACTGCAAAATAAGCCAGTGACCCTCTGGTCTCCCTGCTCAGAGGTAGCACATGCTCTCTTGATAGTTTTCATCTGAACAAAACTTGATTACTGTGCTTGACCCCTGGACATTTCCATTTCCCTTTCTGAGCCTTTGGGCAGACTTGAGCGAAGAACAGGATTGATGAGAAGAGTTTAAGAAACCAAAAGCTGTGCAGTTGGTAATGGCAAAGACAAGCACCTTGAGGTGGATGTTTCCAGAGGACTAGGTAGCCCAAATCCCATGGTGCCATCAGGCAGTGCCCTATGCAACAGCAAAGCTCTGGACTTGCTGGCTCAGAAGGAATCCTTCATGGATTCCTTCAACACACCTACCTGTCTCCTACAGAAGTCCTAAATGATTTAATGAAGAAGCAAGAGATTAATTTGGTTTATATTAAAGATACATAGAAAGAAAATTATGTAAAGAGAAGTATTTGCTTTGGAAAACAACTGCCTTGAGAATTGAGAGCTGTGACCAATCTGACATACCAGCTTGTAAACAGAGGATAATGAAGTCAAAAGGAGAGGACATGGCTGCTGGGTCTCCAGTTTCTGGCTGCCAGCTTTGCCCTTTCTCCACCAGGTGATTAGGCAGGACTAGTTTCAAATGCAAATGGTTTTATTTACATAATTTTCTATACAGAAAACCAGGGTTAAGTATGTGGCTCTGCAACAGAACAGATGTGGGACTTGGGGAAAGTTGCAGCTTGAACTGAGCTGGAAAACCTTCCACCATTTGCCAACATCTTGGAGAGTCTGGAATCTTTCCCATCTCTACTGTGACAAAAACAGGACTTCTCAACATTTTGGAGGACTTTCTCCCTTGTAATAAAGGACAAAAAGCATGCAGTGAAAAACAAATCCCAGTGCCAGAAGTGACTGAGAATCAGTTTTGCCTGTTTTAATTCCCCATCTTGCCAGCCTCAGCTCCAAGACCTGACCTACAGACACCCATCCAGCCCAGGAACGACCATGCCACAATGAAGGAGCATTTCGGCCAAGAATTCCATGCTGACTCCAAGAAAACATTTCCTAGAGTATCTAGCTAAAATGGATACACTCCCACACACACACATGAAAGGAATCATGTCTGACAAATAAACATTTCTTAATGAGAAACATTTGTCCAACATGTTTCTCCCCAGTACTCTGGAGTTTTGTGCCTCAGTGCACCATCAATAAAAGGAGAAAACAGCCCTTCCTAGGCTCTGGGAGATCACACTGGGCTATGAAAGTGATGGACTCCCCATCTCCATTAGTTACCCTCAGAACTCCCTATACCTTACAGCACATAACTATGGACTGACTCAAGAATTTTTATAGACCCATTTCAACCCATGTTTGACCTTGACCAAGAGCATCTCTGCCCACGGGCTGCTCCATTTGCTCTGTCCCACTTTGGGACACAGAGGCAATGCAGGGCACCTCAGTATCCCTGGGTTCAGCCACCTCTGAATGCTCATTTCCTCACACCATCAAAAATTTGGATCACCAAGGCGACAGCCCAGCCATGCTGCCAGTGAGGTGACAGATCCCTGGCACCAGAGTCAGGCTCAAACTGCTCATGAGCTGCTTGTGGCTGGAGAGGAATGTCTGCAGAGAGCTAAACCGAACTGCTCATAGATCTCTTCCAAATTGTCTCTAGTCTAGTGGACAATTTGAGAGTAAATGTGTGCTGGAAGCACCACCTTCCCTTCAAAGTAATAACCTGAGAGCACTGAGTTTGTGGCTGTGCTGGAGAAACCTTAGGATCTCACTGGTGCCTTGGCAAATCCTTAAGATGTCAGATCTGTCTTCTCTCTCAGAGTACTTCCAGTATCTGTTTGATGCTACTGACACACCACAGCTCCAGGAATGTGGTAATGTTCCTAGCAAGGGCTGGCTGAGGTTGTGAGCCTGAAGCAATATGCATACAAATACCTGATCTGCTCAGAGCTTTTAGAGATAGTTGAATGGCTCCAAATCATCAGGAAAGATGACATTTTGGTGTCACCTTTGTTTCTTAGTCCCCCACCTAGTGCAGGGGAAAGAAGGAAAAAAAAAACAGTTTGTATTTGCATTATCCTGTCAACATTTCAGCCACAATGTTCCAGCATTTGTAAAACTTCTGGAGGCCCATCTTACCTGTTCACCCCTCCCTAACATAGACTGAAAAATACAACTTTTTTCCACTATTAAATCAAAAGCTGCCTACACCCATGTGTCAGGTGTTTACCAACCTCTGTTTCCTCCCTTTGGGCAGCTGATCAGGGATAATGACCTATATCCTTGAAGCATTTGTTTTATTTAGCATTATGGAGAAGGAGGGTTTAAGGCAACAAGCAACCTAATTATATAACCTTTCCCACCCTATCTTATTACAGAGAGATCAGCTTGCGTCTTCACCTGTGGAAACACAGCAGCTCAACTCTTTGAATGTCCATGACTTCATCTGGGTCCTTTCCTGCTCTCCTTTTGTCCTAAGCAGAATGGTTCCAACTTTGTTCAGATAAGATCTTTCACTCATTCTTTGCATTGGTAGGAACAGCAACCTACTTGGCCTTGCTTTAGCCACATCAGTGTTGCTCCACAGATTCCTAGAAGAGGTGGCCATGCTGCCCAAAGGGTAGGAAGGCCCTGATGGAGAAGCTGAATATCACCAGGCAGCGTTTGAGAGCACTCAGACTCTGTCCCCAGCACCCAGAGCATTGCACTGGTTAACGCTGTTGGTGTTGAGCACCAACTGCAGGCTCTGCACAGGGATCTGGGACTGGTACACACCCTGCATCAAGCCTCACCCCACGATGAGACAGGCAGGCAAACGAGAAAATTGGGCCCTGGCCCCTTCCTGTGATTAGGTCATTATAATGGGTAAATATTTTCCTAGATAGAGAGCTGAGATAAAGGACTCCTGATGTCTGAAATGGAGTTTGAACAAGACTTGGAAGGACTATCCCTACCTTGTAGTTCTTTATAATGTGCTTTTACCAAATAAATGCCTTTTTACCCAAAGTACTCAGGAAATTAAAGGGAACTTGTCCTTAGCTAATGATGAAAATCTTACAAAATAAATTTTTCACTGAACAGCAAGAACAGCATCTAGTCTACAGCCAAACTGTTCACCAGCAAATATATAGAATGGATTTAGTGACAGGTACCAAGGGTTTTTCCCAGAGGATATTACAGCTCTACACCATTTAGCCTAAATATTTACTGAGGAGTACAGAAAAGTGAACGGTAGAGGCAGAGTGCCAGAGATTGGCTTAGAGGAGTCTATTTAATAAGAGCTTGTTTCTGCAGAGAAAAAAAATATTGTGATTGTTTTTTAATGAGAATCAGTGTTCTTGTGCTATACCAAATAGTGATTATTCATTCTCTATCCCTTAACTCTGCATTACTCATGATTTTATGACCTCTGCTCTATCCTCTCCCTTGGAGCTCCAATCTCACCCTGAGTTTTCTCAGGGTTTGGAAACTTTCGTGTGAGATAAATTGGTTTATAAGGTAGTCTTTGAGGAACAAGTCTCACTTAAATCTCACATAATATCCAAGAATGTTCTCCGGTATTTGACCTCTTTGTGGATGAAACAATACTCTTCAGACACAATAACCTTGGTGTTTCAAAGCTGTAACCAGCACCTGTGGAGTTTTCAAACAAATAGGCTCAGTATTCCTTGGTGCTGTCTTCCTCACTGCTCCCACATTTAATTGCTTTGTAATTATACTTGTAAAACCTGCAATAGGATTACACATGGGGAAAAGAAAAATAACTTTAAAAGTCACATTTCAGAATAGGAGGGGATTTATGGGAGCTGCAGGATAAAGAAAAACCCACCTTTCTTTCTTTCTTCATTGTTGTCTTTGGAAGGCAGCCATCAAAGTTTCCTTGTCAGTAATACAAGGATTTGTAAATAGAACAAAGAGCTTCCTCACACCAAGGCACATTATATAACCCAGCGCCGTCACCGTGTGTCTTCACAGGCAGTTCCCTTGAACTTTGCATCTCGCTCCTCATGAGAACAGTTCTCCATGCCAGCTTGAGCAGATGTGGTTTCCTTTAGGAAAGGTTTTCTGTTAGGGTCATTCTGACTTTCCTTTCAGAGTTTTCCAGCCTCATGTGCTCTTTGCTCAAGGGATTACTGTGGTGGACACTAACCCCATGTACTACTGTTAAGTTTCTCCTCACCTGCTGGCTGAGCTGAATGAGTGCTGAAATCTCTGTTCCACAGAAAAATCTGACATTTCATGTTTTCCTGAATCAGACCGGAAAGTTGCAATTTCCTGTGAACCCAGATTCTGAGAAGCATTTCAGAAAGTGCAGAATGGCCTCAGAGCAGCCTTTTGTTTGGGTGTTATCTACAGGTTTTTATGAGACTTAAGCTAGCTTTAAACACGTCATGTTCCAAGTGAACCCAAACACAACCAGGCAGCACCCACTGTTCCCAAAGTCACCCAGGGAGCTGCGGCATCTCCCAATGGTGCTTCACAAGAAAGAAGTGACAAAGAGCTACGTGTGGTTTTCTCTCACCACATGCATTATTCTAGTATTGCCACTGCTTCAATTCCACCAGTGCACTCATAGACTTCAAGCTTCCAAGCATTTTAATTCTTATTTTCCAGGCTCTTTGAAAACAAAGGATTTTATAGAACATCACTGAGGATATAACTCAATAGCTTGTACAGCCCTGGCATGATATTTCCAATGTATTGAGTGCATATTCAATGGTACTATTTTAGAAGTGTTCAGCTTGAAGAAGTTTTAACTAAATCAGAGCACAAGGCCATGCAGACCCTCTTATTTTAGTATCAATAGAGCTAATTTTTCATCTCTGGTTGGTTAGAAAGTTTTGTAAATGTACAAGGATAAGACATTCTACAGCTGATGTAGATCACCAAATGCAAAAGTTCACACTAGTTAAACTAGGACGGTATCAGCTTGTGTGAAGGCAGCTTTGAAGCTGCAACAGCCTAGTGGGAAAAGCAGCCCTGCCCTGTGAACAAGTGAGAAAAAACAAAGAAAACAGTGGAGCAAGAGCTGCTGCTAGCTGGTCTTCATGGAAAGTGAAGCTAAGAAAAAAAAGAAAGATAAAAAGAATGAAAAAAAAGACTTGGAGGAAGAAACAGAAGCATACTTCAAGACCAAAATCTCATCAGACTAAAAAATCAGTGTAACTCCCACATTGCAACACTTCGCAGGTCTAATAGACACAAAGCTGTTCCTTCACCCGAAAGCCAAACATAAAAGTCACGGAAACCCATCATGCCAATTCTGTGGCTGCTTTCCGGAGCAGAATCTCTTTAAATGTCAATGTTCTCTTTGTTCTGTGCACCCTTTTTAATGAGTCTATCATCTGTTTGGTAAAAGATCCAGTGAAATATGTAATAAGGTTATCTCACCATCTCTCTCTATTGTAAAGTCATATCTCCTCTTCCACTCATTAATTATTGTCTTCCATTTCCTGTGTCAGATGTGAATCAGAAAATAGGGACTCAAGGCTTACAAGCTTAGCAACTTACCATATACCAGCTGAGCTGTGGTAACTCCCCATGTGCTCCCTCTTAGCCCGTAATGAACAAAGGCAGTGTGACTTTGCTGTACACAGGCCTGCGGTCGATGCAGTTTGGATTAACCTCCTTTTACTGTCAGCTAAGCTGACACTGATAGTGGCCATGGCCCAGCCAATGTTCAGTCCTCATATTTTAAGACTTTGCCTTTAAATCCGGGAGCAGAGCTCTACCAATATAACTATCTGGAAAGCTGCAATGATTTATGTGCTGTCAACATACGCTAAAATAAAAAAGGACAAAAAAGCAGCACAATTACATGATTATCAGCCAATGCCCCTCGGTTTGCAGTTTTTCAAGCATGAACTGCTCAAACTTTGGATCAAGAAGTGAAGCAATCTGTTTCTCAAGTGCAAACAGGGAAAAGTTATATGAGTCTTCCAGCAATTTCAGGCAAATATATCACAGAAGCAGCATGCTTAGCCTTTTTACTGTGCATCTGTCTGATTTCCCTGATATATAGTAAGAGTCAAAACTCTAATCTCTTTTAGCTCTTTTTTATTGTCTCTGCAGCACTAACTTTGAAAAATGGCCTTGTCCCCAAAGAACTGCACACAGTCCATGTAGGGAAGCTGTTAAAATAAATGCTTTACGTAAAAAATATTGCAGACGAACTCGGCTCTGAGGGTTTTAGAGCTACAACATATAGATATAAACCAGAGCAGCTAAGTATGAATGGAGGTCATACTCCAGTAGAGAAGGGAACTCCCCTGTCTGACAGTTGTTGCACACGACCTCTGAAATCAACAATTCCTTCTCTTCTTTCTCTGGGCTGCAGTGTTTTAATAAATGACTATTCTCATGGTAATGTTCTTCTGCCTTCCTCCCCACTGACCTCAATACACACCATGCCGATTCATAAAATTTCTTCTTTCACTGGATTTGAGCGCTTTCTGGAGGCCTTATTTGTGCTGTTCTGCCTGAGAGTCATCTGGCTGATTTATAGACACAAAGACACAGACAAGAACAGTGTTGGCTGCCCTACCTGAATATTGTGTTTCCTACACACTGTGTTCCCATCTCTGCCCATGCCATGGTCTGATTTCTGATAGTCTGTGTGTTGTTCAAAGATGAGAGCAAACTTTCTGCCTCAGAAAAGCTTCTGAGATCCTCAGGAATAAAAGTATGTTTTTCCACCTGTATTCCTCACAAAGCAGTGATATCTGTGTCTAGACACTGATTGGAGAAATTCAGGCAAGGGATAATGTGCAAATGAGAACATGATTCAGTGGTGGGAAAAATACAGACAAATACCAGGTGCCTCAAAGGCTGAATCACAAACAAGACAGTGAAAAAATCTAAGAATGCAGGAGATGATGGAGGAGCTTGACTTGGAATTTATCTGTTTATTCCAACAGGATATGCAGATTCCACCCTTCTGACATCACTGCCTCATCTCGCCTCATCGGTGCCTCATGACACAACCCCTCTCCACAGCACTGAGTCAGCACCACTGTGTGATCTCTTCTTGGCCATGCAAGATGGTGAAAAGCTGCCCATAATGGTGAAAGCATAGAGGGACCTCTAAACAGGTCCACAAAGGGATTAAAAAACTCATGGTCATCTTATGAGAACCCCTCCCAGGAAATAACATGTACTCGGAAAAATTTACTGTACAGTAACACAGCAGTGTTCTATGGGAGTGCTCCCACAGCAGATGGAACAATAATTCATACTGTGTGTTCAAAGAAAGGAGCAAGGAACACTTGCACTTCACTCCTGGAGCTTCAAAAAAGCTGCCAAGCATATATCCCCCTGTAACTAACAGGTACAGGCTGATTCTGCCTGCTGCAGTCTTCTATAGGCCTGGACTGAGAGAATATTTCTTAAAGCATCCCTGGAAGTCTCCAAGGCCAGGTTGCAGCCTTGCATGTGAAGAGGGGTTTGAAACTAGATGATCTTTAAGGTCTCTTCCAACCCAAACTGTTCTATGATTCTGTGAAAGCATTACACACATGGAGTGCTAACCCTCCTCCCCCTCTAAAAAAGCTGTTTCCTATTTTGGGAAAAAAAAGCCCAGAACAAAACAATCAAATGGAAAGAATCTGAAATATTCATATAATGGTTGAATTACAAGAGGCAATGTAAAGAGGAGTTTTATGTTGGAAGAAACTCAGCCACATGAAAACTAAAATATTGGGCCACTATCCCCAAGTCTGGTCTTAAACAGTCCCTGAGTCTCTAAAACCACCCCAAAAACATTCTGTGCTACACCTCAGTGTGTCATTCTGTACAATAGGGCCAGATTTTCTTCCTGGAAAACCAGGTCCAAAGGCCAGGAGGCTCTTGTTCTATTTGCACATGCAAGTCCTTTTGTTGGGGGATTTAGGTCACAAGAGGGTAGGAAAGGCAGCCCTGAATCACCTGGCTCTTGCACGTGTTGCTTGCACGTTGTGCAAAGGTTTCTGAACTCAACCTCCTTTCAAGACACACCCTTTGTTTGTTACTTTCTCTTAGGGCTTTTTCGCAACCCCATCCACTGCCAACACAAACAAGGTTGCAACATCTCCCTCCAGTCTGTGTTCCTCTGCTTTAAATGTCAACCAGCCACATAGCACTGCTCACTTGCTTAATTGGGCAAAATACCTGCTGTGGCAGCCCTGTGCCTTGACTGCCTCCAGGAGAAAGTTTCTTGGGAATGGTGACGGAACCTGCAAGTCGGTCTTAGTCACGTTGATAGCAGATACCAAGAGTCTTGCGCAGGTAGGACACGCGGTTGGCTTGGCTGAGCAGCCATCGAGCATCTGTGAGGCAGCAGGGGAGGCTAAGGAGTAATTATCAGGGATCACAGTGGCTACTAGAAGTTGTTTCTGCAATTGCAGCACTTTCTACTTTGCTGCAGTGCACACCCTGTGCATAGAGAGCAGGGGAGAGAAGATGCTGCCATTCCAATGTCATTTATCGCTGTGAAACAAATTGTGGGACCA
The DNA here is from genome assembly GCF_030490865.1 of Poecile atricapillus. Classification (NCBI taxonomy): domain Eukaryota; kingdom Metazoa; phylum Chordata; class Aves; order Passeriformes; family Paridae; genus Poecile; species Poecile atricapillus. Next base: position 32,594 of record NW_026709075.1, on the reverse strand, counting down.
AGTTCCACTCCTAGTATTTGAGATAACTAGAGTAGATCTCTTCTAACTAAAGATGCACCACGACAAACACTCTGTGATTACTGTCTGTAAGCAGGTAGGAAACAGGAAACAGGCACCCTGGAGACCCTCTTAACTCCCAAATCTTGTCCACACTGGGAAGCAGATATATAATGCACTGAACAGAGTGCATTCTGATCTCCAGCAAGCCCAGGAAAATGGAGAGTGCATGGTGCCTACACTCAGCCCCTCCACACAGCCATTCCAGCTGAGATCAGCACAGTGGCCCAAGGACTCCCCGCAGACAGTGGAATACAGGACTGCCTCTGTCCGTGTTTTTGGCATGGCCTCCTGCTCAGAGAGAGCTGTTGTGTGCGTGGGATGGGATAGCATCCTGTCCTCCTCCTGCCTGATGGGTGCCCTGCTGCTGGGCTGTCATTAGCCACCGAGCCCCTGCCCAGCGTGGCACGCCAGGAGCCGGGCTGTGGGTGGTGCTGCTCACCGGCTGGAGGCGGCTGCTTTTATCAGCAGCCTTGATCAGGGGGATTTTCTCTTATTTCATTCTCAAGCTTCCTCCAGCCTCGGATTTGCATAAGATCCTGGGTTAGGACTAATCTGATCCCAGGCTGGGAACATTGCGTCAGGCCCAGCGAATCCTCCATGCCAAACTGTCTCTGGTCGGGGTGTGTTGGCACTGGGAAACAGAACCGTGCAGGGACAAATGGCAGCTTGAATTTTCCTTAGTAATAGGAGGTGCCTGGCTTTGTATCTCATTTAAACTCCTGTGCTATGTGGCAACTCCCAGTCAAGTTTCTATTTGTTTACAGCCCTTGTAGCCAGGTGCTTTCCATGTTCACTCCAGGTTGCTGAAACAAGAAGTGTGTCCAGCCTCCAGGGCTCGCCAGCAGCTATTGACTGATACGAGCACACTGTCCTCGGTGGCAGGAGGGAGCAACTTGCTTTATCTATGCATTCCCTGGCAAGCAGCATCAGTGGAGAAAGAGACATGTCTCACTGGCCATGTAAGGGTATGAATTCAAGTCTCAGAATGTAAATAAAAATGTGGCCATTCTGTTGGAGGAGTTAGAGGTGACAGGTTGCAAGTGCAGCTATGACACCTCCTGAAGGGCTGTTCACTGTGGGCATGTGGCTGATTGGCTTTTCCAGGTCCCACTGGATTAAATTCATGAGCTTGGGGAGGTGGGGGTTTCTCTTAAGGTTTTCACTTGGTAAAATGACAGAAGAGTGGAGGATCAGCAGTGCCAAGTGTCTGATGTAGCAATCACCATCTGTCTTGCTCACCTTCCCATCACCACTTTATGGCCAAAAAGATGGCCTGAGCTATTTCTTTGCTGCCAGATTCACTTGCTTCAAGAGAAATTTGGCATCCTGAACTGGAGCTGGTTTTTTTTATAAAATATAGACACAGACAACCTACTGCAGAAGGTACTATGAACATGGGGTTGTGATTGACACTGGGGTACAGACTGCCCATGGCCCCAAATCCCTCAAGACTGGGCTGACCTACTGTAACACATTGATTATCTCACTGCAATATTTAAAAATATATACTTCCTGCCAAAAATAGTGTGCTCCACTTGCCAACTAGATTCATTCTAGATCTGTCTTGTGTCATTTCAGTGTCCAGTCCCTGGCAAGCCAAATCATTCTACAAGCTCTGAAACTGAAGACACAAAATCAGCAATGGAACAGTGCTGCTTGAGTCAGAGGTGCAAAGAAATCAGCTCTCCACTCCATGATCCATCCTCCAGCTCACAGCTGGTACAAATGGGTACATCCTTGACAGTTCAATGACTACTGTCCCATTGGCTGGAAATGTTGTATTTTCTGACATTAGAGTATACACAGATTCATCTCAGATGCCAACCATGAAACTAAATGTGCTGTTGTAATGATGGGCAAAATCTTCAGTGCTTTGTTTTATTTGATCAGTCCTCAAAAGTCAAGGTATCCTGCTTAGAATATTAAAAAAATACCCTGTATTTTGTCCACTTACAAGCAACACATTGGCTCTGCTTCATACCAGAATGTCCATTCTCTAACACCACATTTATTGGAATAATAGGAAAAGAAAAATATTAATTTTTTTTAGGAAGGGGTGTTGGGGTGTTTAAAGTTTACGTTTTACTCTCAAGTCCAGAAATCTTTTGGTTCTGGTAGGAGCTGGGCCACCTTATTACTGGTATTGGCTTTCTGTGCAGGCCTTCAGTAGGGATTTTACTCCACTGAGTTTTCTTGTTTTGGTTGGGGATGTTTTTTGTCCTGGTGACAATTTTGGGTCATGCCAAACCTCCACGTGAACATCTCAGTTACACAGCTGCAGCCCCACCTTCCTCCGAAGAAACACTGAGAGCATTCCTCCCCCTCACAAAGAGTGTGAGCTCTTTGCCCAGAACAACAGAGGCTTTCCTGGTAGCAAATACCTATTCCTCTAGTCACTCAAAGGAGAAAACATGTTGGTGACAAGTCTTTTCCTTTTTTTTTTTTTTTTGTTCTTTCCATAGGGAAGAATCTTGATTCCTACCCAAATTCTGTCTGGGGTTTTTTGTGTTTTTGGTGGGTTTTCTTTGTTTTGTGAAAAAGGCATCGCCATGTAAGGGGTGTTAAATTGCCGCTGAGCCCAGATGACGGTGGGAGGATAGCATTTTGCTGTTTCCTTTCCTGCAATGCTGGCTCATGAAGCCGTGTCCCAAGTCGCTGGCAGTGTGGCTTTGCAGTGTTGTGGACAGTGAGCTGGCTCAGGTAGCTGCAGCATACCCCACACCCTTGTACCACTGAGCAAGTGAAGTCAATGAAGAGAAGAGTTTGACAGTTTGACAGCTGTAGGAAAATGACTGTATATGATGATTAATAAATAGAGAATATTTATGAATGCCTTCCCTCTGAGAATCAGGCTAATAGTAATCATACTTTTCTAAATCCTATCTATAAAGTCATGTACATTTAGATAAACACAGTCATAGAGATTTTTCTGTTGGCACAAATACAAGGCAGAGTCCCAGCTCTCAATCTTTACTTCAGACTCCTGGATGCCAACCTTCCTTCTCTGTGAGGACAAAAAGAGAAACTGGCTCCAGAAAATATAGTCAGTGTTTACATTTTATTGAACCACTAGACATTGCTGTTGGCCCCATCATGAAAACAGTGCAGCAAAGAGTGCCTTTCATTTGCCTGTGCTTGGCAGAAAATGTCGTTCTTTGGTTACTCAGCTGAAGTTGACAAGTTGCCCAGTATTTTTATTATCAGGTTGTCAGCTCAATCTCACTACTGCCCTCTTAATTTATTATTTTGTATTTCAAAATCACAGGTGTGACTCATTGCACAGCCAGAGGTTATAATGAAGTATCCCACTCATCCTTTAGCTCACCCTTTGTTCGAGACAATGCGGATTGCGGAAGGTTTCTGAGGAGGTAAGAGGATTGCAAAAGAGTCAAAGACTCCTCTTTTATCTTACCTATGTGTGGGCAGTGAAACTGCCTGATATGAAACCAGTTGGGTGCAAAGGTGGGCATGGAGGTTCATTTGTCATTGTGTCGAGGGTTGAAACTCAGAAGATGCAGCAGCTGTCATTAAAGATAGGCACCCAAACTTAAATCACCTCACCCTGAGGGTAAGTCCAGAGAGACAATCCCAGGATAACACACTTCTCCCAAGATTTCCTCTATGCTTTAGTTTCCAACAGGACAGAGGATGAAAACCAAACAGGCATTTTTCAGTTAAAAAAAAATCTTATTCCCTGCATTTTATGATTTACATCTGGAAGTGACTCTAAGTGCAAGATTTTGCCAGCACTGTGCAAATAAGAATCCTGTGGCATTAGAGTTTTTGAAACATAGATACGTGTTTCTTAGCATAAAGTGACGTATCTTCCAGGAGCATGGTTCTATTGGAAAGAATGTCTTGCTGCTGATTATGAAAATGACATGAAAGTCATGGGCTGAATTAAATATTTTTCCATATGGGAAAATTGATGGGACAGTTTCCCGGTATCATCAGTTCATGTGAAGCAGAGGAAGAGATCCTTTTACTACAGAAGTGTCAAAATCCAGAGCTATTCTAAATCAATTTGCTCTTTTAATTGTCTTGTACAGACGTCTGTCTCTGCAGCAGAAATGCTGAGCTCATGCTACATGAAAACAACCCACATAAACTTGAGGAGATACAAACACAATTTGTTCCTAACAGAAGGAGCTTATAGAGCCACACACCCCAGTGTCCTGGCAACTCATCTCCCTCCCCAGGGGGAAGATGCATGTCCTATGTCCAGTCTGAGTACCCTGGAGCAGTGACAGGCAGGGGCAGAACTATGGGGGTACTTGGCTTCTTTAAAGGTGCAACGTGGAGCTGTGGCAATGCCAAAAGTGTTCCTGGTCTGCTCTGTCTCATTGCTGGGGGGGAGGAACTGTGACTCAAAGGCTGTCCACTGGCAACACAGAAAACTACACCAAGAGCACTGGTTCAGCTCTGCCGTATCCAATTTCTGTCAAGTATAGAATAATAGCTATCCAGCGAGCTGGGACATGCTTCGCCAGCATCAATAGAGCTGTGCTTCAGAGCATCCCTCGAGGTAGCAAAGAATTATCCCCATTTTATAAATGAGGTAACTCAGGCACAGGGATTAAAGCCAGAATGTTCCAAACTGGCTGCCTACTGCTAGGTATCTACACCCATATTTACGCAACTCATGGCCTGATTTTCAGAAGGGCAGGGCAATGAAAATTTTGGCCTGAGGGATTTGTTCACATACAGTTTACTGGTAACAACGCCCAGGATGGAAGCTTGGTCTCTACTACCTGTCTTTCACCTTAACCACTGAAAACATCCTTTCTACCACTAGCCAAAAGTTGGTGAAGGCTCCTGAGTGTCCCCATTTGCCATGCAGAGGTTCAGAGTTAGCAATGCAGCCTGGCTGCCTACGTGCTCTCAGCTAGAGACTTTTAAAGAGCAACAGCAGGAGTAAAACTGGTGAGATTTTTTTGCTTCCTTCTCAGCTTTTCAGAGCCCAGGCAGCTTTGCTTGACTTACAGTGCTTTGCTAAAACAGTGTATCTGGTGTGTAAACCTCTGTTCTGCCTCACACATGGCATCATCTTTCCCCTCTGTCCCTTCGCCATGTCCTGCTCAGGACACCTCAGCCTGGCAGAGCACAGATCCAGTGCAGAACCAGTAACAGTAAGAGAAGGGAGAAAACTGGCCAGATGGATTTCTGAGCTGCTCAAAAGCACAAGCACCAAGAGGAGCAAATTAATCCCAGTGCCCCCTCACCTCTCTTCTACATTCTCTTTCTGGTCTTTAACTGAGCCTCAAAAATAGCCCTGATTTATTGGAAACTCTTGAGAAGCAAGAAAATGTACAAAAAAACCCTACTCCCATACAATCAACTAGCAAAACCCAGGAGGCAGAGCACTTGCTGGCTGGCTACAATAGAGCTTTGCAAGTGTCCCTGCTAAAATCATCCCTGCTAGGGGCTAATGTGATGCTTGTCTTAGCTTGTTAGAGAGCCGCGTTGTCTTTAGACACGTACTTGAAAAACAACGCTGGTGGTTGGTTGCTACCTGAGGGAAGAAGGACAAAGGATCTTGGCTGTCTCTGTGGAATGGTCACTGGTCAGGTCACCTCAAGCCTGACCTGCAATACCAAGTGCATGCTGCAAATCCATTGCTGTCAGCCCTTGTGTTTTGTCTCATCTGTGGAGTCCCAGCCACCTCTGACCTCTTCCTTCCCTTCCTTCAGGCCATGTCCTGCTCATGAGGCTCCTGCTCAGCTGCTCTGTAGCTTCCCCCCACCCGGAGGGAGGACAGGCAAGGGGAGGTGACAACCTTCAGCAAAGGTTAAGGCTGGAAAAGAAGGAAGTGTCAGCTCAATCAGGTCAGCTCAGCCAACCAACTGCTGCTGTAATCCCTCTGCCTCAGGTCCCTGTGCTGTTCTGCTCGTGCTCTGAATGCTACTGTATGAGCAGCAGCCTTGTCCCCACAGTACGGTCAGCCTGCAGCATCCAGACAGGGAGATGGGGAAAAAGGGTAAAGAGAATCTCCCAGAACTGTTTCCAGGTACTCCTCTTGCAGTGTGTTTCAGGAGCATGCACTTTGAGATGGACTTTCCTCCAGCAGTTCAGAAGCCCAGACTTGGCACCCTCTGATTTCTCCAGAAGAAGGCTGAGAGCTAGATATGGATCAATTCTTATGATGAAGCTCATCTCCATATTCACAGCAAACCCAGAAGCTTTGAGAAGCTGTCAGTGATACGACCCCAGTTCTCTCTGCCCAGGTCTGAGGTGCCTCTTCTGGTATGGGAGCAACTGAGTCTCACCAATCTGTCAGCAACCAGGAGGAAGCCAGGAAACAAATAAACAATAAAAGTTGGTGCTGCACTTCATACAGCAGCCAGTGCATTATTCTGTGGTGAAAACAAACCCTATTCTTGTCTGCCAGATAAACACACTTTATCCTATAAAGAGCAGCATTTTTGACTGTTCAGCAGCAGCCAAACTCACGATGGGAAAAATAACAGGTGTTTGTAAGACACTCCCTGTTTATTCACAGTGCTTAAAATAATTGCTTAAAAAAATCCAACAGAGATTTAATTTTCTATGCTCCCACATTTAAAAAAACAAAAACAAAAAAACCCCCTAAGCTTGGCTCATGGTAGTTGAAGGCAATTCATTATGAAAGGGGTGTTCTTTCTGTTGTGGTAGCAAAGAAACCTACTTATGAAAGCTCCTGAGGAGCAGAATAGTAAAGCAAATTCCTGCCTAGAACCAACACTTCCCTGTGCTTTTCATCAAACTCTCCAGGTGGAAGCTTTTAGTATCAAAACATATGATTTTATTGTCAAAATGGGATGAGTAGGGATTAAGCTCCTCCAGTTGCTGCCCATCATTGACCATCTCCAGCATTGCTTTTTATAAGGCAACGATGGCCTTGGGCTGGCTTATGCCCTTCCCTCTTGTTCTGGTGGTGGAACAGGAGATAAGTGCACTGCTCCAATGGGAAAAGCATGTCCCAAAGGCACAAACCTTTCTTCAATCACTGCTTGCTTCTCCGGGAAATAACTGGCAATGGATCTTGATCAATAGACCACTTTCCAGCACAATAGGCTGACACATGGTGCTGGAGGAAGAGGACAGAGACTCCCTGTCTCCATCCACTTTCCCCATGCTTGCTTACAGCACAGGCCGGGGACATCCCTGAGCCACCCAGGGGTGAGGGGACACTCAGTGCATGGCTGCTGCTGGGAGTTGATCCTTGTGGTGGTGAATGGGCCACGGATAAAGTCCCTGCAGGAGCCACCCAAGACAGTACAGCATCATTCCTGAGGGCTACAAGCTTCATGAGATGACGATTGTGGTGGTTCTCTGTCCTCAGGTCTTTCCTTTCCTATGGGGAATGGCTCTCCTTGAGTCTGGGTCCCTGCAAGCTGTTGGGATAAGTCACAGATGCTCAATGGCTCCCTGGGAACCTGGAGATAACCTGGAGCACTAGCAGCTCACCGAGCAGCTCACCTAGCAGCTCCCCAGTGCTGTCCCAGCCCCCAGGGAGCAGGTGGCTCCTGGACTGCCATCCAGGTCACAGGTGGATGTAAACACAGCCTACCCCTCACCTCCAACCCGGGACCGAGACATCCTGATGCTGGGAGTAAAACACAGCCACATTTTAGACTCTACTGTTCCCACAGAGGTGCAGGAAGGGTTACACAGCCCAAACCTTCCTGGGAGGGCTCACGTATCTCTAAGCAGTGGGCATGAGAGACAGGCAGATGGGGTTTGTGCAGACGAGGGACCGGGCAGGGCTTTCAGCAGCGCTGTGGTTTTTATCTGTGTTTCGGCAGCGTTCCCGGCTGAGACCAGCCCCTCGTGGCACCGCCAGGCTTGTCACACACAGCGGCCTCTGGCCTGAGCAGAGGAGGCAGATGAAAGGCAGGAGGAGGAGCAGAGGCACAGGGGAGAGCAGTGGTCTCGCAGGGGCCCGCAGGAGCGGCGTGCGGCGGTGTGGGCCCGGCAAGGTGCCGCTGTCACACGGGATGCGCAGCGATGCCGCTCACACGGCTCCTCCAGCCTGTCTGCCATGAGACAGAGCCCAGCTTCCCAAAGGACATTCCCACAGCCAGAGAGGGCAAGATGAAAGAAGGCGGCTGCAGTGCGTAGCAGGGCAAGATGAAAGGGTTCAGAGGCCGGAGGAGCGGAGAGAAGGCAGTGACTCAAAAAGCGGAGCCAGAGGCAGCGGCAGCCGCCGCACACAGAGCGGCTCTGGCGCTAGACACAAAGGAGTGCTGCGGCAAAGCACGGGGGCCGAGAGCAGCCCGGAGATCAAGCCCATCCTGAGCCCAGCGAGACTGAAAGCGTCTGAGCAATAAAGGATCTCACACTGCTCCAGGGCCGGCAGCTCCATGCCTGCGGGGCAAGGCAGGGCTTTATGTACAAAAATGAAATACAACCAAGTCCTCTGTAGCCGCTGCACCAGCCTGGGTAAAAAACACAGAGATGGGAAAAACGGAATAGGATAGGACAGGACAGGACAGGACAGGACAGGACAGGATAGGATAGGATAGGATAGGATAGGATAGAATTAGACTAGACCGGAACAGAATGGAATGGAATGGAATGGAATGGAATGGAATGGAATGGAATGGAATGGAATGGAATAGAATAGAATAGAATAGAATAGAATAGAATAGAATAGAATAGAATAGAATAGAATAGAATAGAATAGAATAGAATAGAATAGAATAGAATAGAATAGAATAGAATAGAATAGAATAGAATAGAATAGAATAGAATAGAATAGAATAGAATAGAATAGAATAGAATAGAATAGAATAGAATAGAATAGAATAGAATAGAATAGAATAGAATAGAATAGAATAGAATAGGTTGGAAAGGACCTCTAAGATCATTGAGTTCAACCATTAACCTGGCACTGCTAAATCTGCCACTAAACCATGTCCCTAAACACCACATCTATGCATTTTCTGATCACTTTGCAGAGCAATGATTCCACTACTTCCCTGGGCAGCCTGTTTCAGTGTTTGACAACCCTTTCAGTGAAGAAACTTTTCTTGCTATCCAGTCTAAACCTCCCCTGGTGCAACCTGAAGCCATTTCCTCTTGACCTATCATTTGTCACCTGGGAGAAAAGATTGATCCCCACCTGTCTGCAACATCCAGTAGTTATAGGGATCAATAAGGTCCCCCCAGAACTTCCTTTCCTTCAGACTAAACAACCCCAGCTCCATCAGCTGCTCCTCTTTAGACTTGTGCTACAGTAAGACAAGCAGGAAATGCCCTTTCTTAGGCAGGATCTTACAAAAAAATCAAGAAGCAAAGCTTGTACCTTTGCTTTGGTGCATGTCAGGCACCAAAACCCATGAAACCTTATTCAAGATGGTAAAACTCACACAAAGTGGCATTTCCAAGGCACCCAGTGCCTTTCAGCTCGGGATCTATTTGTCAGCATGCCCCTGGGGCAGATCTACGTGCCTGAATCTCCTTTGCCAGGCAGGCAGTCACCGGCCCTGTGCAGCATTCCATCTCCACTGGAGCGATACTGGTGACTCAGCGCTTCCCCTGCAAGGCACTGGAGAGCCCTGCTCCAGCGAGGGCATTACAGCAGCAGCCCAAGTGCAATAACCGTGTGGCTGAGCAGCAGGGATTTATGAGCAGGCAAAGAAAGTGAGAATTATAGGTGTCCAGTCCCTATGACAGAACCACCATATATTTCCTCCAACAAAGCGTGTGACAACAGCTCCATAAATTCACATAGTAACAGAAGCGAGCGCCAGCTCATCATTGCAGCTATTTAAGGAGCCAAGTAGCACTCTGTGCTTATTGCAGAAGTTCACAGTTAGTTAAAAATAAGCATTAAAAAAGTCACTTTTGGGCCCTGGCTGAATAAGGCTTTTTATTCACGATGCCCAGCATTGCGTTCTGCCTCTTCTCCTTTTATGCCTACACAGACTGTCTTTGGCAGAATTTCGTGTTAGGCACTGTCAGCTTCCTTCTAAAGAAGCTTAACTTAGGATGTGCCATAATCAGTTGTAAAACTTAGCAGCAACTATGAAATACTTGATCCTTCTCAATACCAGCAGATCTGAAATGTGCTTTAAAAATTCTTTCGCTCCAGCCCATTAAATATCTAAGAAGAGCTTCCCTGAGATGTAATTGCTGAAGAGAATAACCCCGATATCCACAACATGCTGAATAGTTTTTTTAATGCTGTCTCATGATCAGATTATTTGCAGTACCTGTCAGCTAATGTGCTGTTTTCATTGCTAATTTAACACTTCTTCCTAAAGGGAGAAGGGGGAGAGAGTGAAAACAACTCTTCACAGTGAACTGGAAATCAAAAAATAGCTGTGTGTTTTGTTGTCACTTCTGCTACTCTCTTTTCTGACGTATAAAGAGAAGCTCACTTTAATATGACTAACTCCCCTTTAAACATGAGAAATATCAAGTTTCTCTGAATCCCATGGCTTTTATTCTTTCTTCTTGAAGCTTTAGGCAAAATTTGAAAGAGACATCTCAGCTAGAAAAAAAAAGTTGGAACTTTCTTAGGTTAAGGCTTAACTTCAGCAGTGATTGGAATATAATTTTCCTATAAGAAAAAAATTTGTCATCTTAGTGAAAAACGGAAAGATAGGAAATGGAAATTAAGGCTTGCTGTCTGTGAAGCTGGAGCTCTAGGGCCCCATTCTCCCCCAGAGCCTGCTGTCCTGCTCAGACTTGGTTTCCCATGCAGCACCTTGCACTCCTGTCCATTAATCCCCTTTTCCTGGGAGCCTTTCCTGAAGTCAGGACAACAGGTTGGAAACCTGTCCTTGGAGTCTGATGAGGACTTGATGTGTGTGCACTAAAAATTTGCTGAGGCATATCCCATGACATTTTCCCAGGGTCAAAATTATTCAGATTAGCAAAGAGAGAGGAGATTCTTGTTTGGTTGGTTTAGTAAGAAGGTGATGTTTTGTACAGAAATGACATAACTTTGTAGGAAAAAAAAAAAATAAGGTTACTCAAGAGCCAGTTTAAAAGAAAAGTGTTGAATGGAAAATTTTCAGCCAGCCCCACGGAGATCTCTTCTTTACCTCCAGGTTTGGAAGAGCTGCTGCTCTGCTCTCTGTGGTGGCTGGTGTCACTTTGCACGCTCCTCCAAGGGCAGCAGATTGCTTATGCGTTATTTCTTTTGCATAACACCAGCAGTTATAGTGGGCTTGGGTGTTTGAGGGGTTTTTTTTACACACATTGTTTGCTGCTAACAAACTCAGGAAGGAAATTTACAGTCTTGAATGGGGAGTGAGGTCTGCAAGACGTCCCAGGCAGGACTGAGCTGCTGAACCTTGCAGTGCCTCAGCCAGCACAGGAAACATTTGTTCTGAGCAGCCCCATCTCCTGTCCCCCTCTGCTCCAAGCACAAAGTTTATAAACAGGTCATGGTAGTTTCTTTTAATTTTGCTTTTTGGGTTTTCTCATTCTTTTTCTTGAAGTGTTTCATTGATTTCTTGTACAAGGTTATTTACTAGAAATAAATGACATTAAATCGACAATGTGCTTGAGCAGAAAAGCTTGGGAAGGAGATCCTCAGCTTTTGTGGTAGAACATCTACTCTTCTTGGTTGGATGCTGTCATACTGGTTATGCTAAATTAAATGTCCTTGTTCTCTACCTCTGTTCACACCTTGGAGACCAAATATTGCACACAAAATTGGAGGGCTCCCCATGAGAGAGCAGGGCTCAGAAAAGAGGGTGCAGCAAACATGGAGGACAGAGAGAAAAACTGTAAAAGATCAGCATGGGGTTTCATGCAGTGATCTCCATCTACATTATTATATTTCTATCTGACAGCAGCTCTTCCTGTTCAGCAAATTCACTCCACCTCATCGTTCCCAAACCTGACATGTAACAAAACCCAGTAAAATACTTGTTAACTTAAATAAATAAACAAAGACATGCAGAAGATGTGACTGTTCAAAGCCTAGCAGCTTGTACTTGTGCATTTTTGTCTCCTCATTAATCTGTTCATGAAAGGGGTTTGATTAGTTCCATATATTCAGCTTCTAAAGTTAATACCTTAGTGGTCTAAAATGTTTGTACCAAAGCTAACATTGAATTTTCTCTCTGCTGCAATAAACATGTAAATATGAACTGATTCATGCATGCAAACAATTTCCAAGATTGAGTTCAAGAACACTTTTCAAATAATGTTTAAAATGCTATGCTGGGAAACTGCACAGGGCACCTGTTAGTTTATTCTGGCTAGGGAGACTTCATACGCCCCTGTATTTATGTACATTTGTGTCTGCTACAGAGACTCACATATTTTTAATTATTATCCCATAGGATAATTTAAATAATGCAGTTCTGTACAGCTATTAACTCAGCCCCTATTTGATCCCAGCCCCATCTGCACTCACACAATCCCAGTCTGCTTTCCGCTACACACTCCTCTCTAAGTGTTGCAGCACAGCTAAACCCTGTCTTAAAGCAGGCTCCCACCCCTATCAACACTTCAGCATGTGCTAAGCCCCATTCCCATGGCCAGGGTGGGTTGGTTTGCACGCAGACGGTTAAGTGCATGTATAAATATTTACAGAGTTTGAGGCATGGTCTGCATAATTAGGTTTCCATAGCAATTAGCCCAATATCTTGATTAAGACCCGAGGCTGCTTTTATTATAATAAAAAAATAATACAAACCTCATTATACTGAGATGATGAAACCAGAGCACTCTTACGAGAAGAGAGTAAATGTTGGCTCAGCAGCAGGGAATGGACTTAGCAGGGCACAATGATAAAGCAAATGAAGGTGACGTTCTGCTGTGTGGGGAAATACTCTGCATCCCAAAAGACAGGTTTAAGATCTGCTGAGGAATTAGGCATCTTTGCTAAGAGCAGCTACAGCCTTGCTTTTTCTGGATTTTAAACCTGTTTTTTGTTGCTGTTTTTAGCTAGCATTCTTAGAAAAATAGTGTTTGCTCACATGGTAGAGAAATGCCTGCAGCTTTGTCTTTATCTCAGAAATCTTTGAGCAATTTTCAATATTAGTAGAGAACCCTCACTGAAAGTGCAAAACACAGGGTCAGCAGAGCAATAACTTCTTTGCTGAGAGAGCATTTTGTGTCTCAACAGTTACTAATATTATACATATTAATTACCATGAGCAGCAATCCATGAAGAAATTACCTTTACAGAGCGGTTGTGCTTCTGCTGTAGGTCTGCTGCAGCCATAGGCAGAGAGGTCAGTGCTCCTGGCTGGTGGGACAGCGAGGTGCACAGCAAAACTCCCCAACCTTGTCTCTCCACCCCATGCCTGCACTGAGTCCATAGGAGGGGCTGCCACTAACCCTGTAAACCTCCAGCAACAAGTCCCTGCTGAACAGATACTGACAGCAATTCCCACTGAAACCAGACTTAAGTCAGCAGTTGACCAGTGTTGAATATGCTTTGTCTTGTTTTGTTATTTGGACATCATTATTTTTCTTTCTGCCTCATCAGTTTTCCTTTTCTCATATGAAAGCTTCATATATGAAGTTTCAATACAAACTGAAACAATTCTATATTCTTTTATTAAGGTTTTTAAAAAGGGAAGATGCTGCAGAGTACTGTTAGGTCCCTGGCAAATCTAGATTAAGCAAAATGGCAGCTCATTAGCTTTCATGGACAGGCATTTAAAGTACTTAAGAGGGGACATAGAGCACTGCCCTTTACATTTACTTTGGCACTAATATCAGATTAGAAAGAGAAAGGTTATTAAGTAAAGGTAATTGTCTGCTTTGTAGAGGGAATCTTTCTGAGGTACAGCCCGAGGCACTAAACTTTAAGAAGGTTAATTGTCTCATGGTGGAAGTCAAGCTATTACTGTTATTATGGACAGTTAGGAAAAATTCAGCCTGACATCCAAAGTCCAATAACGAGTCTCAAAGATGGAGTCGATTGGCTGATAGCCTCAGGCCTATAATTAGAAAAATTGGCATTACGAAAATACGGGTGAGCCAGTGGTGAGCCCTGTCTGTGCAGATGTGGTACAGCAGCTGGGGCCAGACAGGGGCACAGGGGTGCTCCCACGGCCAGCCAGGAGCTGAGCCTAGGAAAAGCCCCTGAGCTGGGTGAGTGGAGGATGGCCTCAGGAGAGATTTCTGAGGAGGATGTGATGCTGTCCCCAAGTGAAGCCAGCCTGTTATTGCTCATTCTCATATATGACAAAACAAAGCACTGGCCCCAAGAGCTGTAGAGGTTTGGCTGGGAGTCGGCACTTGCAGCTGATTCCACCTTCTCAAAGAAGTTGACATTCTGTCCAAAGTGCCCAGAAAATGGTTAAAGGTTTTAATCCTCTTGGCTATGCTCATACCCATCCTTCACACCTTGTTGAAGTCCCCTCAGTGCCTCTATGTTCCCCTTTCCCAAAAGTTTTAAGAGAAACAGCAGGAGGAAGAAGCTCAGTCGTGCCAGGATATAACTATGAAAAACATGCTGAGGGACAAGTCAAGGCTTCTTCTGTGCCTCTCCTGGGCACAGGTGGGGAAGACCGAATATTTGGATGTACAAAAATACCAAAATGTTCATGCATGTGATTCTGGCTCAGACTTACAAACTGCTAGCAGAAAACTCACCAGGAAGCCCACTGCAAACATCCCCAGGAATAATGTTTCCCTCCATTTGCAAATATTTTATTTTAGTGGGGAGGCTTGAATAACAAAACTCCATCTCCTAGACAGCAAAGTTCTGGCTCAGCAGCTCCCTGTCCCCTCTCCCAGAAGAGACAATCACATCCAGACCCAAAGGAGAGGTTCACTTTCCAGCTCCCATATTTCCATTGTATTTTTAACCCTAGACTGGGGATTTCTCTTCAGGTGCAGGAAAGCCTTTTCATCCATGAATCCATGTCTGTGCCACTCCAAGTATTGTCTTACTTGGGTTTCAGCTCTCTGGGTCTGTGCAGGCAGGAGATGAGGATATTCCATCCCCACAGTTCTCATGTGCTGTACCAAGGAGGGACAGCTGTGACCTACACAGTGCTGGCAAAGAGCTCTGGGATGTTTTACACTGTAAAACCCTCACCTGTTCTGGAAGAAGACAAATATTCCTTCTGTGTTTGCATCAATATTTAAACACCTCAGCACATCCTGCTGACAGCTTAATGGTAAAAGTCAGCTTGGACATTTTCCTACCCCGGGCTGATTTTCATCTTCCAAAGCCCCCAGCAAACTGTGTCTTTGCTGGTGCTCTTAAGAGAAGGAGCTGTCACCAACCACACTGCACAGATGGGAGCAACAAGGGGACACAAATGCAAGGAGCTTGTCCCCAGATTCTATGACACAGCACAGAAATTGTCTGTAAAGATGCACTGCAACCTGAGGGTCCTATGGCAGCCTTCTCTGCCAAAGGGAACCGCAGGTCCAAAGCTGGAGTGTGCAGGATCATAAGCAACTCTGGACATGATAACCACAAAAAAAAAAAAAAAAAAGTACAGGCTAAAGGAAAAATATGAGTCACACAGGTTAGACAGGAGGAGCAGTGAGGCAGGGACTGATTTAGAACAATCTCCTGTTCCTCACTCAAGCACTCCATTGTGCTGCTGGGAGTGTTTGCCCTCAAGACCCTGATTTTGAGCTGTCTGCCGATGGCTGGCTAAGGACAAGAGGAAGGTGTATGAAGGTGCTTCAGTGACATGATGTGATTCATCCAGAGACACATATTTCAAGTAATCTCACTGGACAGGACAGGCCAGGTCAGTGGGATGGCTGTGCTCAGGAACAAAGTCCTGCAGTCCAGACTAGACAAAGTGTCTGGGACCCAAAGCTGTGCATTCCCTCAGAAAGAATTTTGGGTAGAAAAAAAAATAGGAAAGGAAGAGCAGAGGCTGACATGATAGTATAGACTAAACAGGGAAAGAAGCTGTCCCATGCTCCCTCAAAGCCTAACATGAAGATGACCCCTGAGCTACACACCAGCTGTGAGGTGACTAATGTCAGGATAGAGAGGGGCTGCCCCTGCCAGAGCTGTCTCAGGTCACTTGCAAAGGTACCGCTTGGCAATGGCAACACGGAAAGAAACTGGAGAGAACCTTGGGAAAAGCTCTTTCCTCGAGTAAATGAACTCTTTGGAGATCAATCCTGCTTTGCTTGTTCCTTACTTAAGGCTTTTGTTTGCTGAGCTTGGCCCTGTGCTGATGAATAATCTGTCACACCATCTCCACTGTGCTGCCACTGAGAAGAGTACCAGAACCCAACCATTGCAAATAAACATTCTTGATAGTAGCTGCTAAGACATAGGTAAACCAAAAAAGCTTCAACATACCTACTGCTGGTATCATTCCCTGAGTAGGAAAGCACAGAATTAGGCAGCTCATGGGTTGAATCAGAGCTACCCTACACCTTTGGCCTTGGCAGCTGTCCTACAGCAGGGTCCCCAGTGGGTGACTCCTGAGGTGACCTGCTGTGCTACCCCTTCTCAGGCTTGAGAAGACATCTAGTAATTAATGGAGCTGAGCCCTGTCTCACACATTCTCCTCTGTATTCTTTGTGAGGACAATTAAGCCATTGAAAGAAGAGCATGGGGTCAGTAAAAAATCCTCCTGTACATGGGGTCCAGTAGTAAATATTTTATACTGAAGTGTGCTGATTCATGCCACTGGATGTTACCTGGAACAGACAGCACAATTAATCTCTCCCACTTCAGCTCCTGAAAAGTGCCTTTTGTTGTAGGACCATAGCATAGCAGAGTATCACTTTACTGCTGAAGAAACCAATGTGTGAGTTGATACAGAGATTTCCTGGAGCGCTGCAGCTTTTTCATGGTACTCTCAAGGAATGAGGGCCACTGCAGAGTGTGAGCTGATCGCTGCACTCTCCTCTGTCCTTGTAATCCGGGTTGGTAAAAGGCCAGGCCTTTGGACTTCCCGTCTAACACCATGTCCACTAGACCATGCTACCCTTCCCATTGCTTCTTCTTAGGTGATGAATCTTCTCCCTGTCTCTAGAACTGCTCTTTCAAATCTGCTTCCTCTGCTGGAAGGGACCAGGGCCTTCCATCCAGCTCAGGAGAATAAGGACAGGATGAAGACATGAGCTGTAGGTAGCAGTTTCCTTGCAGCATTTTTCTGCTGCCAAGGATGGAGAAAAGATGGCCCACGAGCCATGGAAGTTGGCAGAGTCCCCGTGAGGCCATTCTCTGCTGGCCAGTCTTGCTGATATGCTGTAGAACAAGAGCTGGCCAGCACCCACAAGGCAAACCTGCTGCCGAGTGCAGGAGAGCTCCAGAAAGGTTAAAACACTCTCCCCTTTTCACTCTGATGTCTCTGCAGCCCCTTCCTCCAGCCAGAGCTCCACTTAATAATTAATTGGAGAAATATGCCCCTTACCAAGCAGCAAGCAGGACATTTAGATCCTCCAGAGAAAAGCTAAGTCTCTATTTCTGTAATGACGGGCAGCAGGAGATAGGAGGCATTTACAGAAGGAGGGTGGAGTGCTGTCGCCGCTGAATCAGGCTATCAACCTATTCTTGCCAACCTCTCCAGGGCTCAGTGCAGGGAATTTTCATCCCTTCAGCATCTGCTGAGCTGAGCTGGTCACAAGGTGAAGGTTACACTGCAGTGGCATGGAGACATCAGGGAGCAGTACTTTCCCAGAGAGACAAAGACCAAAGGAAAACATGGGAGGCCCAAGCAGAAGGGGGTCCCAGGCCAAGGATCCACTGCTGATATTGTGCTTCTGTCTCCTGTTCCAGCAAGACCAGAACACCAAAGTATGTGAGATTTTAGCTCAGAGAAAATAAAAAAAATTGCCTTCCAGATCATTCCCTTACCAGGAAAACCATCAAAAGGGGCTTCTTTTCTCGCCTCAATGCTTTCACATGCCAGCCAGCCAGGCAGTTCTGGCACTGGCTGGGATGCCTGGGATGTTTCTATTCTGCTTTGAAGCTGTCTGTGCTTACAGGTATGTCTATAATCCTACCCAGTCCTGTGCCATGGTCCAGTGAGTAGGACATCACACTGGAAGTACAGGGAAATGAGGTTTGTACTCCTCCATATCATAAGGGGGCCTACAAAAGAGCTGCAGAGAGACTTTCTACAAGGGCATGAAGCAAAAGGGCAAGGGATGGTGACTTTTTAAACTGACTGAGGGCAGGTTTAGATATAGATAGAAGGAAGTTTTTTTTATAATGAGAGTGATAGTGATATAACACTGGGAGAAGTTGAGCAGAGAATTTGTGAATACCCCATCCCTGGGAGTGTTCAAGACAAGGTTGGATGGAGTTTTGAGCAACCTGGTATAATGGAAGGTGTCCCTGCCCCTGGCAGGAGGGTTGGACAAGGTGACTCCAAAAGGTCTCTTCCAACACAAATTATTCTAAGATTCTACAATATGTAATGGTTTGTTCAAGTCTCAAATGTTCACTATATCTCCCAGATATGAATTTTCACTGCCAATATAATCTGAACAAGAATTCCTTACAGAGTGACCTGAGGTCCCCTGATCAAGAGCGTTAAGTGTTATTGTCCTAGTCAACTGAAGTAGAGGTAATAGCTGTAAGATTAGTTATATTTATGGTACAGTCCTTATCATCACTCATTTTATGTGTGCTCTGCTCACCAATCCATATTTACTGCTTGGAACATTTTGGGCCCTTATACAGCCCAATAAATCCCAGTTAATTTTGATTCAAGATGGGCAACAATACATCCTAAGCTAGTAGCTAAGCGAAGATCTAGCAAAAAAAACCCTACAAGAGCTTTCTTCTGATGGGCAGCATACCATTCACATGCTACCAAATATCTGTGTGCTGTGAAAAGATGTGGTATTTGGTAAACAACTTAAAAAGCTGGGGCTAAAGCTATGTTGAAGGTTTAACTGACCAGGTCATCAGTAAGTTACCATAATTCAAAATATCCCAGTCAAGGTGCTAGGAATTGCCTTTCATCATTTGTATCAGATTGTATAATCAATAAGGACCGATAACATCTTTCAATGTTATTTTAAAACTATTGTGTATATATATTCCTAACCTCCTTTTTCCATTTGCAGGTATTGGGCTCAGAGTAACTAAGGATCCTGAAATCACAGACAATAGGATAAATGCATAACTAAATGTTGCCGTGAAAGCTTCCAGAAACAATATGATTTTTCTGGCAGTTACAAGGTATTAAAAATACATTAAGACATAGTGGAAGAGACTATTGATACTCACTGGAGGTGATCTCATGATCTCATATAATGGAGGTCATGCCAAGTCATGACAAGAAATTGCACAACAGTGTCTAGTTTAATTTCTCCAGTACACACTGTGCTGAACTCTGACTGTCCTGAAATACCTTGTTTTGCCATAAAACAAGAGATATCTTGTCACTTGCCACCAAGTAGTCGTGAGATCTCATAAAAGAGAGACCTTCTCTTCTTAAAGGTTCAGTGGCTTTCATGGTTCTGTGGTGGCAGGAACAGAGAAGGAACAGAGCTGACCTCTGAAATCTCATTTCCTCCCACCCCTCCAGAGAGGGACATGCTGCCCAGGAGTCCCTCCACACTGCTCTCCAACAGTGCCCATCTGTTTACTCTGGAATGGCACCAGACCCATATTCCCTCTTTCAGTCCTTTCTGCCTACACATGTGGCATATTCATGAGCCAAAAAAAAACAAGTTCAGGGTAGATCCTCATACACTAAATATGGATGCAGGCACCCCAGTCCTGCAGGATGTGATTTCTGCTGGAGCAAAGAAGCCTTGCCTACTCCCAGTTATAAAAAGGCATTTTCCCCCAAGACTGACTCCCACTGGGGCAAAGAAAGAAATATTTGGTCCTTTCAGACAAGTGTCTGCATATCCAGTAGGTTTTGCCCATGTGCATCTGCTTTAGACACACATTGAGTACTTCCACCACTGTTTGCATTGTTCCTGGTTGGAGACACTTTGATATCTGCCCTCCTGTAAATGATCCAGCTGTTCTCCATGGCCACTCAGATCATCCAAGCACTCTTCCCTCTATGTTAGTACATAGTCTGCCCATTTATTCTCCTTGACCCAATGACTGTCTGCTACACTGACCACATCCTACAGTCCCACCACACTCCTAAACCCAGGCTCCTGAGAAGAACCTGCCACTTATACCCAGCTGTAACAATTTTGCAATAAAGAGGAGCCCAGGAAACTGGCCAGTGTTGCTGGAAACCATTTTCATTTGGGTCAGGTCAAATTTGTGAGTCTGTGTTTGGGATAAATGGCTCACAAGCCAACTCGGACTTGCAGAGTATATTTTGGAAATCATCATGAGCTCTATTTCAAAACATAGTGAGAAGAGATAGTATCTTTCATTACAAAACCCAAAACTTCACATTGGCTTCTCTCTCATTAATGGATTTAAGATGCCATTGTTTTGGGGATCCGAGGTTCTGACTTTTGATAAGCAGCAATTGGGATGTTTCTGAATATATTTCAGTGCCAGATACATTTGGTTCTTTCCTTTCTTGGATGCCTTTGCTTTTTCCCTGATAACAAAAGCTTTCCATCTGGGGTACCTTATGCAATTTATCCTTTTGTCTCTTCCACCATCAAAAAGGACCAAAAAAATTACCAAGACAACATCATGACTGGGCTACAGTCCCAGGCTGGCAGTCCCTAGCTTTGATGTTTCAGGCAACAAGGAGATTTTTCAGGAAGTCATTTCCAGGGGAGTTCCTCAATCTGCAGTCCCCAACACATGTACATTTTCTCTGGTGCTTTACAGGTGCCACTAATGCCTTCATTAAAGAAAAAGTAGCAAGGTTTGGGATCAGGGGTCCTGGTTCCACAAGCTGCACTGTCCCATATCCTTGTACCACACTGGATTTAGAGAGGTGGTGATGCAGATGAAGGAGGAGCAGCAGCTCTGGCAGGCACCTCTGAGCTATCTTCAGGACCAACAGCAGCAGCAAAGACCTTGGTGCAGGCAGAAAATCTGCCTAGGAATCCAAGCAAGCATCAGGGTAGCTGTAAGTGAGTGCTGTTGCCAGGACTACACTGATACTGGTAGCCGACCCAGCCAGTCCAGCACCAAGTATTTTGTTACTAAAATCTCTGGTTATGCCACAGTGCAGAAATAACCCCCAGCCAAGGGCAGTTCCACAGGGAACGGATCCCCCTGTGCCTGTGCATCAGCTGAAGTCAGGTCACAGTGTGCAGATGGCAAGGAAGAGCAAAAGAAAAGAAATGCCTGTGTTTTACAAATAGGGGAACTGAGACACAGATGGGATAGGCAGCTAGTGTACAATCCTGAGTACATGCTGAGAAAAAGGAATGCTGAGATAAAGCCAGGGACTGAGCAAGTTCTCCAGAGTCTAAAGTCAGGGCGCCAGTCGTGATGTCAGCGCTACACACATGCACACACACAACCTCTCTGGCATCTGCCCTGTGGGAAGCAAGCAATTTAATATTTATCTCTTGGAGCCTTTCCTGACAAATAATATCATGAATATCTGTACAGCCCTTTAAGAGCCTTGAACAGAAGGCTCCATCAAAGCAATGTATTAATAGTTTGTTTGTTTTTGAAAAAGGGAACAGATGGACAAAATCTTGGAAAAAGGAAGAGAGAAGCAAGATGTAATTCTATGTTGTAAAATTCCTTTCCCACTTCCAGAAGTGACTAATGCTCTCCACTTGGTGCTATTGTACAACAGAGACAAAAGGTAATGCATTTGCTACATTTTTTTCTTTTGGTATGTTTAGAAATCTCTTTATCAAGCAAAACTCCAGACTGCTGGCCCCACTCTCAACTGTTTTAATGAAAACCTGACATAGAATTGCCAGTTGATAAAGCCATTTCTGGCATTCTTTTATTTCCTTATCTCCCTTGTTCTTAGGGAAGTGATGAGGCATTGTCAGGCACAGAGTGCCTGAGTGCTGGGTTGCAGGGGCCACCCCACGGTGGCTCTGCAAAGATAGATTTCCACTGACAGATCACTCTGCACCTCTCTAGGCAGACTCAAGCTGGCATGACTCTTCCTGCGCCTCTCAAGGTCCTACTTACCTCAGAGCCACTTCAGTGCAGTGTCCTTGTGAATGTTTCCAGAAAGCAAACCCACTTTGTCCTGGGTTCATCATTGATTTGCTTTT
This sequence comes from Poecile atricapillus, assembly GCF_030490865.1. Classification (NCBI taxonomy): domain Eukaryota; kingdom Metazoa; phylum Chordata; class Aves; order Passeriformes; family Paridae; genus Poecile; species Poecile atricapillus. The sequence continues at coordinate 10,511 of NW_026709075.1, read as the reverse complement.
AAAACTGCAAAGAACCTCTAGCACCAAACTCTGGACATGCCTTCACCTACAGATTCTCTAATAAAACAGCAATGGCCACTTGAAAGCTCACAACAAGAGCAGGAAAAGAGCTGAGTTTTCCTCTTCCAAGAGCCTGTGCTTGAGCTGAAGCAGTCTGCATTTTGTGTTTGCACCAAGTGTAGGCAGAAAAGCCCTTTCAGTTCAACAGAACACACAGTAGGGTCCAACAGCAAGAAAACATCTTCACAGCTTTTGAGGTGGCTTCCATCAATACCCACATAGCTCCTAACAGCTTCCAAAGTGATTTTTAAAGCCATAAATCTGCTTCAGCCTCATCCAGGCCTTTAACAGGCAGGTGAGCTGCCTGCTAGGTAAAGAAATGTGTTCAGTTCCACAGGAGCATGGCATGGGTTCCAGGCAGAAAGGGGTGACACTGAAATATCTTCCAGAAAATAAAATTCCAACCAGCTGTATTTCATGTTTATGTTTAATTACCAATAGGTCACATATATACCTGCCTGTATTTTCATATATATTTATATGAAAGATCACTGCAACCAAAGTTGAAAGTTTTCATTAAAAACATACCAGAAGATGAATGTTGTCAGAACACTTTCCTGTATCATAGCCAAACTGAAATCTCAGTAACAATAGGACTCTTACAGGTTTTCAATTCTTTACAACAGAAGGCTCAGCTGAAAGTGCAAAAAGCCAGTATAGCTCCCCAGGATGGAAGGCAGCAGGAGTCATACAAATGCTCCTTCTCTAGCACCACAGTGCTTCTGAATGTCCTGGATTTCTCTTAGGACACAAGTTTAACACCCTCATGTCCTGCCAGGGGCTGGAGCACAGTGCTGACAGACAATCACCACTACTATCTCTTTACAAGACATGGAATTTCTGGGAATCAGCAAGTTCTCACTGCTGATTCAGATTTGATCAGATGTGGCTTGAGATGATGCAGCTGGGTCTGAATGCCTTTGCTATTGAATGTACAAGCTGGAACACAGAACTAGATTTCCAGCCTTTGCTGAAGCACATTAATTACCTTTGCACAAGGTTTATGCACATCATCATAGATGGAATTTGCCTGGCACTGCCCGGCTACTCCAGAAGTTAAAAGGATGAGGGAGAGATGGAGGGTGTGTTCAGGAGCACCAGAACCACAGAGGTGCTGTAATTGGTGATAATCAGGATATCTTCATGTGTCTCAACACGTGGAGATTGCTGGTACTGGGAAGAGGGGGGCTTAACTGTGTTCCCCGTTCCTTCCAGCCCTTCCTGCCATCCACACAGTCACACACTGAAAAATACCTGTGTAAGGAGAATCCCTGAGCTCCACCGACCCTTGTGTGCATGCTATGAAGAGCTTGGCATTGCCAGAGTGGATCCCATGGGAGAGGCAACAGCAGGATCATCCCAGCACTGCTGGGCACTTGGGGAAGAACAAAGCCATCCTGAGGAACACAAAATCCTCACAGCCTCGTGCCTCCACTCTGAGTTTGCCTGCAAGGAGATGAGCCGTGGTGCCCTGCAGAGAGCCTCCTGCCTCTCTGCGGTGAAAGGCACGGCATCAGGGGCAGCACTCCCTGTGCGGCGCCGGGCCGATTCCCTGGGCTCCAGCAGGGAGCTATCCTGGGCCAGCAGAGCTGAGCCCGGGCGTTCAGCACCAGCCGCAAGGGGAAAGCTCAGCCTGGACTCGGCCCCAGAAAGCAGCAGGTGTGGCCAGGGCAAAGACCTGGTCACCAGCCCGCAGGGGGGACAAACAGGGGACAGAGGGGACACTCAGGCTGCCGAGTCCAGTCTCCTGCTGCTGGAAGTAAACATATCCTAGGACTTCACCAGGTTCATCTTAGAGCTGCTTCAGGTTCTTGTGTTTTGGTCTGGCTTTGTATTCCCAGCAGCTCTGATGGGAACTGCTTTCCAGCCTTTTTTCTGGAGTGGGGCTGCCAAGGTCAGCGCAGGGCAGCGCTGCCGTGATCTCATGCTGTGTTTTAACACACAGAAACAATGTTTATACAGAATACAGCTCAAACAGCAGGTGTAGGGAAGCAAAGTGCAAGTTCTCTCCTGCCAAGGCACTGGAGCAAGCAAGCACCCAAGTGGGCTGCATGCATGCCAAGGATGGAGCGAGTGTTTCATGTGCAGCTACTTAGAGATGCACTTGTGTCCGCACCAGGGTCAGAGACTTGTTACAACAAAGAGCTTTATAGAACACAGAGATGTGAGTCCTGCTCCAGTGTGCTTGTGCTCTGTCTGCAGGTCTCCAGAGAGACTCAGCTGTGAAGCCAATTTTGCTGTGCAGGCTGGAGTAAGCCACCCATCATCTGTGTCAGCAAAGTGGGGACTCCTGTATTCCGAGATCCCTGGATGAAGATCATCACTCAATACCAATTTCTTTGCAGCTCCATTTCACCATCTGACTTCTACAGCAGCCAGTGCTCTATATAGAAATGTCATTTGCTTCATCTCACAAAACCACTGATGAGCTGTTACAGACCCAGATGTCAAGCTTTACAGCAGGGGAAAAAAAATGAAAATTTAGGTATCTGTGGTAGTTTTGTATTTTGTTTAATAGAAAAAGAAATTAGGCACTTCTCTGTTAGAAATGCAAAGACAGCACTGAGCTAGTGGATGGACCTTCTCTAAACAGATTAAAAGGATCCACAGCAGCAGAAAATAAAGTGTTTTGGTTCTTCTAATCCACAGTAGGAAGGAGAGATGGAGAGTGTGAAGGTACTGGCATGCCTGGAGAAAAGGACAGACACAGCCACTGCAGTATCTGAGTTACAGCACTGTCAGCCCCAGCCTCACAAAAATCAGGCACTATTAAGGCACTAGAAGAATTTAAAGCAAAGAAAAATAAAAGCACTTTAACATGGAAGGTGTGCACTCTTACCTGTGCTTTTACCCTCAGCCAACATAAGCATTAGAAAAGAAACTTTAATAAAGAGATTTAGCCATGATATTCCAGAGGCAGGGTCCCTACAGGAGACAGAAGGATGATAAAAATGGCAGGAGCTGTGTGTGCTGGGAGATAATCTTACTTCGCATGCTGTAACAACTGCCAAGGGACAAGAAAAGCAGCAATTAATTATGATCATATTTTTTGAAAACTTCTGCTTTGAGAGTTCACTGTTAGTAAAGGAGCCAAAGGTTTTATTTTTAGAGCATGGCTTTTGTTTTGACATTGCCCAGTCATGAACACACAAAATCTCTCTGTGACTGGGGATGTAGCAGGGTGTGTGCAGGGGGTCTCTGGAATAGCTCCAGCCCATCCTGCCCAGATGTCATCCAAATCTCTGAGCAGACATTTTCATTTTCCCTGCACAGTCCAAGCATATGCAAAAGGGTGAGAAACAACCTCCTGCTTCTTCTACAACTGAGCGCAGCGATATAAAAACCTCATTCTCTCTCCTTTTATGTTGCCCATAAAGCTCCAAATGTTGCTCTTAAATGGAGTCCCCCTCATGCATATAATTGAGTGAGTGATTTCTCAGCCACCTGCATTATGATTTTACTGGGCCAAATGTTGCCCATTTCCTCTGTTAAAGCACTTTTTGCTGAGTTTTCAGCTGCTGCTATGCATGAATTTTCCAGAGCAAGCGTAGACAGCAGGCAGTGTAGAACAATTAACACTTCCATCTAACCTTATTAACTTCCATTGTGCATCAACAACAATATAAGATTCAAATTGATGTAACTTGCTGCTTTCTTAGAAACCCTGAAAATCCTGTGCACTTTCCTGAGAGCCTACATGCAGAAATAAAAAGCCCAGCAGTTCCAGAGATAATTCATTACCACCAGACTGGAGTGAAGGCAATAGCTCCCTGACAGTGATGCGTAGGAAGGCTGGATTCCTCTTGCTCCTGCCAGGCTGGATTTTCTGATGTCTAATAATGCAGCTGAGCTCAATTTGCAACCTGAGCTGCAGAAGGATTTCCCCTTCCTTTGTAAGACAGGTTACAAAAACAGCTAGAAAGCAAAAATCTCCTTTACCTCATGTTTAGCTTATTTTATTTAATTTATATACATTTTTTTTCATGAATTGCTTACTAAAACATCATATGGGAATCACTGTCCAGCTTTCAGAGGTGTTTGAAAAAAAGAAGAAACCCATAACAATTTATGTTCTACAAATGGGGAGATTAAGGCATCAAATGCCATGAGACATCCCAACACTTGCACAGATCACAGCTGAGTTTTCCCCAGTTCAGTATTCTGATGGACCAATACCTGCATTGTCTGATACCTGGGAAAAAACAGAATAAAATGCTGACAGTCTCAGATGTGATAGAAACTACCATTTTATCTCCTGTTGAACATTATGGTTTGAGAAACATTATGGTGCAAGTACTGAAAGTCAGAAATCCTCCCAGATCATTAAAGCCAAAAGTTGTATAAAAAGCATTTTTAGTAGCATTTTCTCATAAAGACTTGGTTTAACTTCAAAACCTGCTCTTCCCTACCAAATTGTTTCTAGGGGAAAACCAACCAAATACAAAGAACAATTTAAACAAGACAGACTTGTCTCTACATGGTCATGGCACCTTTATCAAGACAGACAACTCGGGGCAAATCAGACCAACTGCATCCACATAAAAATAAAAAATCCTAGAACAGTTCATGCATCACTTCCACCCCATGCTGCCTTCTCACTCCTCCTCTGCCCCTCAAAAACCCTTGGCTTGTACAAACATTGGATATTAGGGTCTCTCTCTTTCCCTGGTCTCTATATGGACTCTATTTCCTATGAGGTTTTTAGCCCAAGGGTGAATTACAGCCTCCTTCACCCTTGGGGAATAGGCCAGAGAGTTTCAGCAAAGGCTGAAACCCTTTGGGCCTGTCTCAAAGCAAGTTGCAACATCCAGCCTTAGAAACTTAGAAACTTCCCAGGCCCCTACAGCTTTTCCACAGGGAAAATATTTTTAACCTGAAATGTTCCATTTAATTTCTACCAGAAATCAGCTTTTTGACCAAATAAAATTCTTCTGGGTTTTTTTTTTTTTTTGCTTGCTTTGTTTGGGGTTTTTTGTTGTTGTTGTAGTTGGGTGGGGTTTTTTGGATTTTGGTTGTTTTTTAGGGGGAGAGAGAGTGGTGGTGGTGGATGTGTAATTTTTCAATTTTTGGTTTATTCTCCTATGTCTAGATGCATTTTTATAGTTCATCAGACTTTGAAACACCACCCTCAGTACATCATAACCATGTCTTAGATAATGATCTAGCTGTGCTCATATTTTGCTATCTTCCAGACTAGTTTAAATGGATGTTTTGATTCCTGGCAAATTCACAAATTAGGTGGCAAGGGGTAAATATGCAGTGCTTAACATGCAAAGCAAAATCAAGGACGTGTTGATCTTGGTTTGGCTTTACATTCAGTGCAAACAAAGTCCTGCAACTTCCATAAAGAAAAGCTAAAAATTAAAGAGCATGACTTTTCTTGGGTTTTTTTGTCCAGTGGAGATGTTTTGCATCCCTGTTTCAGGGTTTAACTCCTTCCTGTTGCTGTGTAGGCAATTTCTTCCAAGCTGGGTAAGGTTTATGGAAAGAGCTGCCACCCCTTCCAGCCTGACCTACTCACCTTCTTTCTGGAGAAATAGGTCACAAGTTACGATAAGTGGAAAAGATCCAGTAATCCTGCCTTGTCCTCTTCCTGGTGGTGCAGAATTACATCCTATAATCTGTTTTCCAGGGCAGAGCCTATTATTTTAAGAGACAGGACACAGACCAGATGCTACAAGTTTTACTGACCCAGCATATTGTCCTGGGTGTCCTGAATTATTTGGCTGCTACAGGCAGTTTATTTTATTTCTCTCCTGGAAATTGCCACCCAAGACCTGCATGGTCAATACCTGCTGCTTCTTAAGATGGTGCAAACTGTCTGTTCTTGAAGCTCCTGGGAGCAGAGAGTACCATAGGTTACACTGGTAAGGGAGCAGCTGATTTCTCTCCTGGAGCACGCATTCTCCAGGTGTTTTTATCCTGTCCAATGTAATTAAGGAAACCCACCAGACCCTTTGGCAGTTTTTGACCTCAAGTTGGGACAGTGACAGCTGCAGTCTAATATACACCCCTCCACTAACACATGGGATTTATCCTGCATTGATTTTTAGAAATACAGTAGAGAAATGGCTCTTCCCCAAATGAAGCTAATTTGTTCCAGCTTCTTTTTCCAGAGGTTACCGAAGCACAACTGACACATTGTGCTGTAACTCTTAAGCTATAGCTACAATCCAGCTGGAAAGTTCCACCTTTGGCAGAAGTGGCCAAGGAAGGTGGCTACTGGTTCAACCTCAGCAGAGCTGAGCCAGGAAGGGACTGTGGGCAGCCTTTGCCTGGCAGGGGTAGGAAGCAGAAGAGACAAGTAGTTAGATCCTTGAGAGCTAGAGGGTTACTTGGAGATGAGATCCTGCCAGGTGACTAACAGAAAAAAGGCAAAAAGAGATGTAGTTTTTCTTCTGTGATGGCCTATGCAACTTAAAAACCATAAATTATTTCTTCATCTTGAAAATTCAATCATGACAAGTGTAACAGGAGAAAGGCAAAAGGAGTAAGATTGAAGAAGGCATGGGAATTATCATGCACAACATAGCACCCAGGGTGTGAATACCAAGCACATCTGAAGATGCAGAGCTGGTTCTTGTTGTCCTTTCTCACAACAAGAAGGGTCAGGAGCAAGCAGGAGCACGTGACATGGGTCACGTTCATGGCAGAAGAGCAGAAATTTGCAAGTGTACGTGAGGGCGGTCAGGACTTGGCATCAGGAGCCGTCACCAGATAAGGAAACACAACCAGCAAGTGAAGGCAGGACCTGGCAGCCAGTGCTGCTTGTTGAACCCAGCTCCTCAGCCTTCAGATGGGGTTTGCAGAAAGCACCAACACTCCTGCAGCCTTTGTGCCAAAGTATGGGGCACCCAGGAGGGTGCACAGGGAAAGCAGCCATTTACTGGTAGTGTCATTTGCACCATGATTTGGTACCTAGCTGGTCTGGGAAAACAGGCACCAAGGACCCAAGACAGTGGTTTGGATTGTTTTAAGTTAGGAAAAAAACCCAAAAAACAAAAAAGACCATGTGCATAATGGCTTCTGAGCAAATGAACCATGAGCACTTGCTCCAGTCCTGCCCTCCCCCTACTGCCCTGGCTGTGACTGTGCCTCTTCACAGGCATCTGATGGACCTGGCACCTCATGTTTTAGAGAATAAAGCTAAGTAAAGGAAGGGAAATTAAAGGAATTCTTTTCTTCAAGTGGGGGATGGGGACACAGCCCTGTGTGTTTCTCTATTCTGATTTGCAGCAGCCTGTTCAGTTTCTAGAGCAGCACTTACTTGTACCATGGCCTGATTGTTTGCTGAGAAATAAGCTTTGCAGTTACTGAGTTTTGCTCTTTACCCACACAAGAGAATCCCAGAGATGACAGCAAGCTGGTGGTAGATCTAGACCTGGCTCCTGTGCATGCTCTGCTCACTAGACCGATTCCCTTTCCTTTGGGCAGCAACCATGCAGGGTCTAATAAACTAAACCACCGAATCACCAGACATATCCTAAGCTCTAGAGCGCTTAAACACACTCTACCACCAAAACCATTCAGTCCCACAGCTCCCATTCCACAGGTGGGAGCCTCAGGCTTGTCCCCACATCATGGCAATGCTGCCAGAGCCTCACCAGCAGCCAGTGCTGGAGCTGCACAAACCCCCAGGGAGCCAGCACAGCAGACAGGAGGAACCATGTGAGAGGTTATAAGGTCTAGCCCACACCAGCAGCTCATTTACACACAGCCCTAAACTCTGATTTGGTTTAGCTGCCAAACTACCAGATTTCTGCCTTAACCACAAGCACCAGATGCACCTCAGGTGAAGCCCAGACCTTCATTCAGTTTCCCAGAGCTTCCTTCCAGCTCAGACACCGCCTCTCTCAGCGAGTCTCGGGTCACCTGGTAGAGGCACCATGAAATTACAGTTATTCCATTTCCCCTGTTCTTTCCTGTCCATCTAGTGAGGCAGCCAGCTTCCCTGGCAGTGTTATCAGAAAAGCACCCAAGGGTAAATAAGTACAAGCACCAAGGTACAAATGTCAAATATATGGGGTATATATTTGTGGGAGAAGGTAGTTTTCTTCCCAACAAAAATCCACCTCCCACTAGAACAAGGAACTAGGAGACACTCAGGTTTTCTTTTATTTATTTTCTTTCTTTTCTTTTTTTCATTTTGCTTTACCTCACTGGCGGGTCCAGTTGATTTTTGTCATTTCCCCTTGTTTGTATTGGTGGGTGACACCAGCCCTCAGCAGAGGGCTGAGAAAAGCACAGTTACCCCCTCCTCCCCCAGCATCTCATCCTCTGACTTCCCTGTCAGGACACACTGTGGTATTGTGTCCTGCCCTGGCACGGGTGGCTGCATGCAGATGCCACTGACATCCAGATAATCAGCAGTTATTGCTGTGACAGCCTCTGAACATCACTAGTCAGAGGAAAATTTCGGTGTGTTTATTAGGCCATGGTGGTTTCTGAGAACACAACTGGGATTGGGGTCTCTCATCCCCACAGCCCAGACACGAGAATGTAAGTGCCTTGCACCTGTCACCAAGCCTTATTGCCAACAGAGAGGAGCTGTATTTGATTTTTTTTTTTAAACAGCTCAGTAGATCATGTCAGAAGACAACAATGTGCTCACTCCACAAGACACAGAATTTGACAGGCAAAACAACCTGCCAGTTACTTATCATTAGTGCAAATGACTGATTTTTCGGTTCACTGGCAGTTCAGAATTATCTGAAGGTTTTATTTTGAGTCAAACTGAAGATTTTTTTTTCCAGAACTTTCAGCTCACCTTGATATTTCACATTTCTACTCTGATCTCTTTTAAATACAACTTTTTTATTATCTTCTAAAAAGTACAAAAATGAAAGAGGGATGCTTCATTCGATCCAAAATTTTTTCCATTAGTTTAACTTCCATCCAAAAAAAAAAAAAGGGGGGAGCGGGGGAGGAATTCAAGAGCAGACACTTCTCCCAGTAAAGAGAAAATTATGGTCAGTTGAAACCCCGGATTTTCCCTGAAAAAACCTTGTAATGAAAGTTTTGGGACAGCCTTAGCCTGTTTCTCCCACTGCTTCCCCCACCCTGCCCAGTCAGGCTGCAAATCCCATCACACACTTTTTTTTTTTGTAGGCTTCGAGACCACAAGTCAAAAGGGAAAGAGCTGCTCATTTCCCATCACTCTTCTCCCTCATTCCCAACAGTGTCCAAGGTCTTTTGCACATCAGTGAATCCCATTCTGCCTCATCCCTGACTATTTCAGCCATCCAGAGCCAGCCTTATGCCATCCACTGGCTTGGAAATAAAAACACATTTAAGAGTCAACCAAGGGGAAAAAAAAAAAAAAAAGGCAGTAGGTGTGCAGGCCAACCCTGCAGGTGCTTCTGCAATTGAGTCTTGGCTCAGGGCAGTAAGCGTTAGTGACTTTTAATTTCCTCTGTCCCCAGGCATCCTGGATAATATCACTCAGATAACTCCAATTCAACTCCTGACCTGGCAGACAGTGCTGGGTATCCCACCGTGCTCCATTGAGTACACTAAGCCTCACATAAGCCCTCTAAGCCACTGGGCTACTTTAGTGAGTCATTTAATAACACTGAACGTGCTTTTTCCCTACAACTTTGCAAGGAAGGGAGGAATCTACGACAGGGAATTAAAGACCCCCAAACAAATTTTAAGCACAAATTGAATTTTTTAATTGGACTGGAGTGCTGAAGCATATTCAGATCTTGACCTCAAACCAGATCAGGAAGGAGAAGTAGGAAGTCAGATGGCTCTGGAGATTTGTAGGGGGTCATAGGTGCCTTTAATAACCAATACTGCAAGTTAATAGCTTGGTTAGGGATGGGAATAGACAAAAAATGATACCAAGGAGTTCAATTTTAGTCCAGTTTGCTTTGAAATAAAAGCAAAAGCAAAGCTAATATCACAGGATGATCACAACTGGAACAGGAGGCTGGAAAGACTCACAGATTACTACATTTAAGCTTTTGCTATTGCAAACCTTTTCTTCTTATAATTGTGACAATTTTTTGAAGTTTTTCAAGCCACATCCTTGTGCAGGACATTCTTACATTGGTTACTCCTACTGGGAAGAAATTTCAAACTCTGCTAGAAATTTCCTCCTAATTATCAGCCCAGGACTCTGTGGTTAGCAAATGGCATTCTCCTTTAGTATTGTAGCTATTCTTCTCATTTCTTTTGGAGAGAACCACTAAGAGAGTCCTTACCTAAATGGCAACAGAATCATGCAGAATCATGAAGTCTTGAGAGGACAGGTATCAATCAACTGCTTGATCATGACCACAGTTTTAATTGATCCTATTGATCAGCTGTGGGTTGCCCTGGAAGAAAAAGCGTTGAACCATTATTTGGTAGCTGCAATCCTACCTTTCACTGCCTCTCATCTCATCCCTGTTCTCTGCCTCGGCTGCACATTTCCAGAGGTGTCAAAGGGAGCTGAACTCAGTTAAAAG